>NW_028277034.1:17932500-18232500 GCF_059951505.1 Python bivittatus | reverse complement strand
TGCTTGCCTGTCCCCTTTTACATGATATCCCATTCTTTGTATTAACTGTTGCAAGATAAAGTATTTAGGTGAATATTATCCTTGTAAAACACTATTTTACCACCTGGATTTAATTTAGATTCTTTACTGCAACCAGGCTCTCTTTTCAACCCTGCAATTTCTAAGTATAGGCCCAGACTGAATGTTCATCATTTGCTTTGAGCAGTGAAGCTGGCGATGACTTTTTCTTCCTCCACTTTCAATCTTTACCTATCTTAAGTTATGGGGAAAAGCAACTACCTGCTAGTCAGAACAGGGGGTTCCATTTGAACTTCTGTTCCTGCAAAAAGTCTTTAAGACTGATATAAATTCAATTAGCCCTTCTTGTTTTGTTCTGTTCTGTTTTGTTTTGTTTTAGGTTGAAAGATGTCTTATGACGTAATAGGATTAGACCAATAAGGTCCAATATTTCTTGAGAAAAAAAATGGGGCATGTCCGATGGGCTGGGTAGAGAAGTATTCTATTCTACGGAAGTACAATATAATATCTTCCTTTAAACAACCCCAAACCAAAAATCTCCAGCAAGCTAAAGAGAACAGCTTTTCTTTTCTTTTTTTAAAAGTACACTAAAGTGAAAAGGGGAGATGTAGACTGAGCAAAATACTGTGACTCAGTGTTTCAACTTGAGTGGCTGCCTCCTGTTCTAGGCTGTGGTTGCTAAGATGGGTGCAATTCAGCAGGTGTTCCAATCAATAACATCCTCCCCTGCTGGATTTCTTTTTCTTTCTCTATATTACTGGAAATGGTTTTTTTTTTTTAATTAAAACATTTAACAAAAGGAAACTAAAAATTCCAATTTATAGGCAAACCAGGATGTGCTTTATTTATGTCACCTGTACTTGGAGAACATAAAAGTTCTGAAAGAGAAGGTAAAGCTTGTCTTAAATGAATAAGTGATAAATTGTCGTTCTTTATTCATGAGGAGCATCCCCCACTATCTTTGTTTTCCCAGATATTCTGTTTTCTTTCATGTCTTCTCTACACCACTTTTTTTTAACACTGTACTGCCCTCTAGTGCCTGGAAACCGGTCCTGAGATTTCCATTACCCATGAAATGAACACTGAAAACAACAAGGCACCATTTTGCACAGAAAAAACAGCACGGAAGGATGAGATGCTTCCATTTTTTTGTCTCTATTCAGGAGAATTTTCTTTCTAGATTGCACTGTCAAGTTTGTTGTTTTCCCTTCAAGGAAGAGACGGACTCCTGGAGTCCGTCTCTTCCTGCCATCTTTGAAAGACCACCAAAATTACTATAGTGATTTTTTTTTCCAGGCATAGTAAGTGGGGTCAGTGTACCTGAGCTGCAAAAGTCTAGACATCCACTAGATGGCAGAGTTAATGTTTTCTCCCCCTTCTTGCAACCCATATATGGTCACTCTAGTACAGTGTTGTCCAAACTTGGCCACTTTAAGATGAGTGGACTTCAACTCCCAGAATTCCCCAGCCAGCCATGCTGGCTGGGGAATTCTGGGAATTGAAGTCCACTCATCTTAAAGTGGCCAAGTTTGGACAACACTGCTCTAGTACTTACTTTAATTAAAACTTTTAACAAAACATTTAATTAATTCCATAAATGAAAAACGAGAGAAATTGACTAAACACAGTAGCAATGCATATTGGAGTTGCCATTACGCCATGGTAATCAGCTGGAGAGTGAGCAATAGAGCAAGAGTGAGCAATAGCAAATATTAAATTGCTGCCCCTATTTGGTGCAGACAGGCAAAAGTTTCTGAGGGTTTAGGATTTTAATGCCTTTAATTAAATTCTTTTACCTAACCAGTTCAACCATTTAAGTTCTTTCTGAAAAATATAAGAGGCTGATATGAAATGGCTGTTCTCATGAGTGCTTCTCTTAATTTTGTGTCATGGTAGAAGAGGCTTATTAAGGGTTCCAATAATAGTATCCTAATTTTTAATAATTTTTAAAAACCTAGTGCCTTTCCCCATGATTAGAAATAAAGAAAATAGGAAGGAATGGATAATATTTGCAGCCCGGCTCACAGAAATAAAAACTGATACTGGAACAATGGAGAGGCTCTTGAGTGGCAATTCACAAGTTAGCCACCATTAATTTCTTCAAATGATTTTTAGTTGCTTTTGTGAACAGGATAGTGTACAAATGATATGATTAAAAACTAATCATATCAAGATATAATACAATGAAATCTATATAATAAATAATCTTAAAGGCAGCTAAAATAATGCAGCATGTTCATTGTAAAAATGGCTGAGCAAATTAAAATGTTTTGATCTGCCACTGCAAAGCTGGTAGTTGCTTCCATTCCTTATTAATTTTCCACTCATGAATATCAAAGAACCATTAAATGGGTTTAACTTACAAGTAGAAAACCTGCATTCAGAGTAGCTGGGAAACGTTTGTTGAATTGGGCCTGTAAGTAAACCCTAGTGGCAGATTTTAGCCATGGGGAAGAGCACTGTAGGAAAAAATTGTACCCTGTTAAGTGATGATTTAGAATTTTAATTTTGATTTTAATTTGATGTCTAAATTACAGAAATGTCTCAGCAGCAAAAAAAGTGCTTCTCCATGAAGGAAATGCCAGGCATTAAAGCCTTGTAGATTTGTTGGTTGGATGTGGGACATCCATGGAAACAAGAACACCATTAACATAAAAAGCTATGACATGTTGTGCCTAGGAGATAAATTGCCATGTAGATATAACTGTTAGCATGCAAGAGATGGGACTAGCAGTCATAACTGTGCTCTCTCCTGAGATGGTCAGTGAGCACATGGAAAGGTTTCTTTTTAATACCTTCATCATGGTGTGCATTCAGAAAGTATGTGAGAAATCATTTTAACCAGATCTAGGACAGGTGTAACCTGAGCTGATGTTTGCAAGAGATACCAGAAATAACAAACAAACAAACAAAAAGTTCTTTGGTATGCTAGAAATAAAAGGAAAGCCAAAGAAAGTGTAAATCCATTAAGAGGAGAAATTAGTGAAATGATATTGGGTGATGGTGAGAAGGAATTGGAACATAGGTAAACATTACTAGCCACCAGAAGAAGGAGGGAACTCAGTTTAATATAGACAAGAAGAGGGTGAGAGAACTTAGCTAATTTAAATAAAACCAAGACTTCAGGGCCAGATGAACTACATTCCAGGGTACTGAAGTAGCTGGCAAAGATGATTATAGATTCACTCTCAGTAATCTTAGAGAATTCTTAGAGGACTAGTGAGGTCCCATAAGACTGGAGGGCAGCACTTATCTTCCCCACCTTCAAAAAGGGAAAGAAAGAGGACCCAGAAAACGATAGACTCTGTTACTTTGATGTCTATAAAGAACATTGTCTTCAAACAGATTACCAAGCAGTGTGTTTGTTAACCTTTGGATAGGCAGGCAACAATTAAAAGGTTTGTCACAAAGAAATTGTGCCACAGTAACTTTATCTCCTTCTTTGATAGAATTATAAGCTTAGTAGATCAGGGGAATGCTATAGATATAGTATATCTGAACTTCAGCAAAGACTTTCACATAGTGCTTAATAAAGTGGTAAAATGTGGACTAGATGTTATTATTGTTAGATGGACTCACAACTGGCTGAACGAACACACTCAAAGACCTTTTGTTAATGACTTCACTTCTGCTCAGAGGAAGTTTTGAGTGGAATGCAACAGAGGTCTGTCTCGGCCCTGTGCTCTTTAACGTTTTTATCATTGACTTGAATGAGGGAGTTGAAGGGACACTTATTGGTTTGCCGATGCTACAAAACTGGGAGCAGTGGCTAATATTTTAATGAAAGAGAATATTTTTAAAAATCTAGATAGGTTTGAGCAATAGTCTGAAATGAATAGGATGGAACTTAATAGGGAGAAATGTAAAAATCTGGGTAGGAAAAATGTAAGACTCAAATATAGGATGGGGAAGACCTGATTTGGCAGTAATACACATGAAATGTTTCTGGGTATCCTTTTTGACCACAGGTTTACATGCAGTGTGATACAGCTGCTAAAAAGGCAACTGCTATTTTGGGCTACATTAACAGGAGCAGAGAATCCAGATCAAGGAAGTAACTGTCTCACTCTTCTCTGCTCTGATCAGACTTCATTTGGAGTATCATGTCCAGTTCAAAAAAGACAGTGACAAATTGAAACAAGCTCAGAGCGGGGCAACCAATATGGTAAAAGCTTGGAAACCAGGCCCTAAGTTGAATGGTTAAAGGATCTGGGTACATTTAGCCTACAGAAAATATGACTGAGTGGAGATATGATAGGAATCTTCAACTATCTGAAGGATTGTTGTACAGAAGAAGGAGTAGATTTATTCTGTATTGCCCCAAAGGTTAGGACCAGAACCAATATGTTAAAACTACAAGAACAGAAATTTCAGCTAGAGATCTATTGACTCTATTAGACACCACCCAGTGGAACAGGTTACCACATAGCGTACTGAGTTCTTCACTAGAGATTTTTAAATTGAGGTTGGATGGTCATCTGTCAGAGATACTGTAGTGGATCCTGCACTGAATAGGAGTACATGAGTACTCAATACTCCCTTCTAACTATATGTGTCTGTGATTCAGTGGCTGGAACTGATATCATTCAGGCCAGAGAGAGAAATGTGCTCATAGCACACATTTTCCACCAAAAGCAATGGAACTTAAAGAACTTACTTTGGCAACCTTGCATTTAACTTTTGGCAGAAACGTGTTCTTTTTTAAAAAATGCTATTTTTCTTCTACATCACTGCCTTTATCCAAGAAAGTAGGCTATTATTCTGCATTTGGAAAATAGGACAGAATTAGTAATTATGCTTACAAATCCACTGGGTTTTAAAATGGGTCAAGTAAAGAAGAAAACTTGGAGAAAAAGCCACAGTTCCTGTAGCAAAGGATTTAAAAAAAAAAAAATTGGAAGGAAGAATAGCAGGGCCTGGACCGTTACTGTTTTTGAAATGCTGAAGCCACCACTCAAAGTAGATGTTGGTATTAACTGCATAATATATGAACTTTCAACAGATGCAGCTTTGCTTGGAATAGAGCTTCAAAGCTTCACTTGCTGAATTGAACTGTCATACAGTTGCTAAAGTCATATGAGCTGAACCATGAAATGTTAATAATACTAGCTATACTGTTCAGTAAATAAAAATGTCATGTAGTAGAATGTGCAAAACATTTCAAATCTGAAACACTTTGACCTCATAACACTATGTTGTTTTTAGGTTACTAGACATCCTTATCTCCTTGAATGGGGAAAGGATCAGAACTGAATATAGTGCAAAATAAACAAAATGTTTTACAGCATGGTTCTGGGTGGGTTTGCCTGGGAGTTCTACTGCAGCCAACCAGAACTGAACCTGCTACTTGTTGTAGTGCAGTTTTTGAAAAGGGATTGAATACTTGGATAGATTGTGATACAGGAGTCCTGGAAGCGGCTCTAAGTCTTGGCTCGATAACAGAAATATGGGAATATCAGCTACACTGTCATATTTAAGTTGCATTCTTCCAAAGCTCTTAGGGTTTTGGAACTCTAGGTAGTGAGTTTCTGCCTAGGTAGACTCCTCTAACATCTATGCCCAGTACTGTATATAATTATAGGGCTCTATTTTCTCTCTTCCCCACTCCTCTTTGTGGTCTGGGGGTGGGGGGTTGGGATAATCAGTCTGGAGTTGGCCATCCCCCTGTATGAGAGACTGGGAAAGTAAGGACAGCCTGACTAACAGTGAGAATGCTGGCCGAGGAAGGAACTGAAGGGGATAGTGGGGGTGTCTCTGGGCACTGTATCACTCTTTATACTACTTTTGTATTTTGTATTTATTTGGTATTGTATTTGTATTTTGGGGTTTTGTTTTTTGTTTTGAGTTGTGGTTTATAGAAGGTGGCAAGATTGATTGCTTTGTCCCATTCTTGCCTGGCAGGGTTGGTATGAGTGTCCTTGTGACCAGACTGCTGGCATCTACATGGCTGAATGAAGTGAACAGGTGTTGGAGAAGAGAAGAGTGCGAAACTGACTCCCACATTAGGGGCAATTGGGGCCAGGAATGGGTTAGGCAGAACATGGCTGCAATTCCCTGGTTTTGTTAGGCTGGGGAATATATAGCAGAAAGTACCAAGTAGGCCATTACAGGACAAAGGGCTCTTCCAATTTGGTGGTGGCTCCTCCCAAATCAGCTGCCTTTACCTGGGGAACTGGTGGATTGTAGGGGCACCTGGCCTCATGTTGGTTCTATGTAACACCAGGTTTTTCTGTAATAAGACCATGTCCATTCTTGATGGATGGCAGTAGATGAATGAGCAGATCTGGTAGGTATTACTCAGATCAGGCTGAGGGACTGCATCAACATTTCCCTCAGATATTTGTCCCTCTGAGTTTCAGGTTCTGCACAAACTTCAAGGCCAGGGCTAGGGAAATGGGGTGGCATTAATATATTATGACACCTTATCTATGGTCGTGGTTACCGTTCCAGAGGTGGCTGGGTGCAAGTGCCTATTGGTTTGGTTAGGTGGTAAGAAGAAGCTAACAGTCCTTTTGTTGTACCAGCCACCCTGCTGTTCCTTAGGATTCCTTCCTGAATTCCTCAACCTGGTTGCCAGTTTGGTGATAGAGACTTTCCTGCTTCTGGTACTGAAGGACTTCAGTTTCTAGGTAGACAGAGCCATACCTAGTACAGGCCAGGAGTTCGTGGCCTCCATGACCACCATGGGCTTGTCTCATATTATCTCAGCTCTGATCCATGTAGGGAGTCACATGTTAGACCCTGTTTTTACCTCTGAATATGGAGAAGTATTACCATCTGCCATGTTCAGATTTCTTCCTCGTCCAGATGCAATTGATTGCCACCTCCTTCCTCTGCAGGACTAGACAAAATTGAATGGATCTGATTTCTTGTGGGCAATTTGGTTGATGGCCTGGTTTACCACTGACATGAAGTGGCATTTCAGGCCCTTGATGAAATCACCTTCAGCAATTTCTCTCTGCTGGCCAATCCCAGGTAACTCCTTGGTTTTCTGAGGACCTCCAGGAGATGAAGTGGCAGAAATGACACCCTGAGTATACGTGGGCAACCATTAAGACTGTATTTGACCAAGGACAGATGGATACCCAATTTCAAGCAAATTCCATGGCAATAAGAGGGGCAAAGCACACTTAATTCTCCTCTCTTATGGCATTGGCAGGTTGTCATCCAGCAACCCTCCTCCGGATGGCCAATTGTGTTTGGGTAGGAATCACCCTACTGATTTACCATTTGGCTGCTGTGACCAATTTGCTTGACACTTTGCCAGTAAATTTGCTCCAAATTTCTCTAATCTGGACTCTACTTGGGTGTGGTCTTGTATGGGGATGGCTTGTGACCAGGTTACCTGATGGACTGCCTATTCCCACTAGAACCAGCCTAGTCACTTTGATCAAACCAGGAGAAGCAACTGGTTATCCCTCATTTTTAGGTGGTTAGAAGGCCTGAAGTCCAGAAGTGGGGTACCAATTTGATAAATAAATAAATAAATCCATAAGGGATGAGTAACAAATGCCCATGAGCATCAGTGGACCTACAGATATCTTGCTTTATCATGCTTAGGATAAAATCAGAAGCTTCAAAGTAAAGCACCAGTTTCTGGAATCTGGTCTATATACTCTTAAACCACCTAACTATTATTTGAAATTTAAAAATTGCAAATGGTTGCAGCCCAGTGCTTTGTTTGAAAGCATATCCACCTGCTAGACAGTGAGAGAACAACAAGCATGCTAAGCTGGCCAACAATTTGTGAAACATCCATAACATGCTCTCAAAACATCAGATGTACCCATCAGCCAATCCCTGAGTTTTAAAGATGCATGAATCTACATAAGTTGAATTGTTCTGCTCAGGGGGCAAGATGTAAAAATGACAGATGTTTTAGTGATCTAGAACTAGTTCAATGCTTTCTTTGAAATGCATCTGGCATGGAGAAATATAATGGCTGAGTTCAAAGGTCATCTAGCTAAATCAGAGTTTAATTTTATAAAAATTAGCTTAATCTTTCCCCAAGGAGAAAGGAATCTTCTGTTGAGACATTTCTTGCATAAGGGCCTTTGAAGCTCTGACCACACCAGAGGCATCCATGTTGAAATCAAATGAGCAGTATTTTTTTCTACATATTTCATTTCAAGTTTACAAAAAGTATAGTAACTATATGCTCTTTCTCTGCTATTGCCATATAACAATTGAGAGTCTGCAAAGTGTCACTCACCTATCAATAAGGAATCCACAGACAATACTACAGGGTGGAAAATGGATTTTTAGTGAAACTTAACATTGAAATGATGTTATGGCACGCTTATCTGTTATAATTATTATAACAGCAGAATCTAAAATCAGAATCTTTACCCTTTCTGATAATGTATACTGTACTCAGGCTTTTCCAATTCTGAAGGAGTACCTAGGGTAGGCAAAAGAAATTTCCTGACAAATGCTTCACCTCCCAGATTTCAACTTTCTCTCCAACCCCTCCTATAACTTATGACAACTGAGATAAATTACTTCGTAGACATTACTTTATAAACGTTATTGCTTAGATTTTTCTGAGTACACAGGAAAATCAGTGTGTTTCTTCTTTTCATGTGTAGCCTTTAACTGGACAGTCCCCAGGTAAGTAGAAATAACTATGATAAGGAGTTAGGTCTTACTAGTGAGAATGAGAGCTCAGTGAGAGCTGGATAAGAGTGGGATCCACAATCCCCATAACCGTGTATGAGCTGGAGATACATATAGGCTCTGGAGTTATGATTTCAGCATATTGGACAGCTGCTTTAGAAGAAGCAAGGACATTCTTTGTGTCAGAACGTCTATTGCAGTTCTACTGAATTTACACCCTGTCTGCCCTAGTCGTGCAGTGATCCAAGGGCAGGACTGGTCTCATGGCCCACCCCTCCGGTGTCAAATTACATTTACTCAAGCCTCAAGGGAGTAGAAATGCTGTATGGAGAAAGGACATGAATGGATAAATATTGGCAAGCAGTGTTAAATAACTCTGTCATTCTGAGTTGATGTTCTGTGCTTATCTCCTCCTGTGCTAATCTACACTAGCACAGGCATGCAGCTTCTTTAGAACAGGAGGACAGTACGATGCAATCCTAATAGCCCTAATTAGGACATATGCCTCCATGATCAGGGTATCTCTCCTGCAAGGAGCCAGAGGGTTGGATTGGATTGGATTGGATTGGATTGGATTGGATTGAACTGAACTGAACTGAACTGAACTGAACTGAACTGAACTGAACTGAATTGAATTGAATTGAATTGAATTGAATTGAATTGAATTTCCATCTCCTGCTTCTCTCAGTGAGTTTGGAACTTCCCCTTGCATTGGTGTAAGATGGCAGATAACTGCCTTAATGATAGGACATATATTACATATGAAAGCATTATGTTGCTCACAAGCTGAATAGGAGTCAGCAGTCTGACATAACTACAAATAAGGCAGACGCAATTTTAGACTGTATCAGTAGAACTATATTTTTTTCAAGCCACAAGATAGCGTAGTTCCAATCTGTTATGCATTGGTAAAACTCATCTCAACTTCTAAGTCCTTTCTGGGTGCTGTATTTTAAGGAAGATTTAGAAAAAAACTGAAACAGGTGCCAAGAAGAGCAATAAAGATGATATTCCCTTCCTGAGGGGAATAGATGTCCTGCTAATTTCTCCTAAGAGAAATAAATAAAAAGGTTCAAATTACAAACACTGTAAGTACAAATAGTGGAAACCTTTAAAAAAATTTAAATACTTAGAACTGTTTGATTAAATTATAGAAGTACTTTGTGAATAAAATACTAAATTCAAAGGGCTCTGGATGAGACAGATTATCTGGACCCTTTCAGTCAGGATGCAGGGCAGGATATGGGACTGAGATGGCATCGACTGTACTCTTGGATGACCTCGGGCAGGAGCAGGATGGGGGTAATGCATCCATCCTTGCTCTTCTTGACCTCTCAGTGGCCTTCGATACTGTCGATCATGGTATCTTTCTGGACCAGCTTCAGGAGTTGGGGGTGGGGGTGGGTGGCACGCTGTTGTGAGTTCTCCTCCTTCCTCCAGGGTTGGTTCCAGTCAATGTTGATAGAGGGGAGAGTTCCAGCCCAGGGCCCCTACTTTGTGGGGTGCCGCAGGGCTCGGTCCTCTCTCCCCCCTTATTTAACAAGCAAGCTATATATTCAGTCAGTCAGTCAATCTGTATGGCCATCCAACTTGCAGTTGTGACTCTGGCCAGCTAACATAGGATTAAAATAAAAAATATACAGTATATCAACCAGATCAATACTATATCAAGCACCTGTTGCGGGATTGTGATTCTAGCAGTTGATAGCTCTGAGGCCAGGAGAGCTTTAACAAGAAACCACATTGGCATAGTTCATTCTGAATTCTGGCTTATCAGAAAGAAGAATTATTTAGAAGGGTCATGGCAATCCTGGAACTGCTTAAGCCTGAGTGAAAAAAAGAGACAACATATGCAGATCCTAGATTCTAGCAGGATCATCCAGTTTCTAAACAGAGTAAGATATGTGGAATAGCACTCTTAGGAATCTGGACTGATCTAAATTATTATATGCTCATGCCTGATCTTATAACATCTGAGAGATGGAGTTGGCTTTGAAGAGTTTTATGACAGCTAGTGTGTTCTTGGTTGCTTAGCAGTGCTGTGTTAACTGCCATCTAGACAAAACTCTTGGCCAACATCATTGTCAAAGCTGAAAAAAACTGAAATCTAGGTAGCAATGTATTAAACCAGCTTCATTTCCAGACGGTTTCAGCATGGAAGACAAGCCATTTAAGGTTGTGGGGTGGAAGAGTCTGATGTCTTACAAGACTGAAGAGACTGGATACTTGTTGTTGTTGTTTAGTCGTTAAGTCGTGTCCGACTCTTCGTGACCCCATGAACCATATTGCGCCAGGCCTTCCTGTCCTTCACTGCCTCCCTGAGTTTGCTCAGTTTCATGCTCATTGCTTCAGTGATGCTATCTAACCATCTCATCCTCTGCCGTCCTCTTCTCCTTTTGCCTTCAATGGATACTTGTAACCATGAGTAAAGATGACTGAGAAAGGATGTAATAGCATTTTTCAAGAATCTGAAGGGGTATCACATGATTAAGATAGGCTGGGATCCTAGATATAAAATAACGGTCTTAAGTTACAGGAAGACTGATTCCAGCTGAATGTTAGGAAAAATTTTCTCATAGTAAAAATAATTCAGCACTGGAAAGAGTTACCAAGTGCAATGGTGGACAACCTTTCACTGGATATGTTTAAGAACAGGCTGGATAACTACCTCTTGGGGATGCTTTAATTTGGATTCTTGTACTGAGCAGAGGACTATAAACAGCCTCTTCTATCTATACGTCTTCTACCTACCTACTGTAGGACTTCCTTCCTTCCTTCCTTCCTTCCTTCCTTCCTTCCTTCCTTCCTTCCTTCCTTCCTTCCTTCCTTCCTTCCTTCCTCTAATTATTAGTTCCCCCCACTAGATGGCAGCAGGTTTCTAAAGAAAGATTAAGATCCACACTGGCCTAAATTGGAAAATTATTTCAGCTGTGGAATCATCTGCCATAAAATTCCTGCCAAGAAGAGCTAGTACTTTTCCAAGTTTGCACTTAGGGAGCTGCAAATTAAACCTTTGCCAATTGTATCAACTGAAATCACATAATGCTTCCTTTATTTCCTTTAATAATGTGCTATGCACTGATATAACTTAAGACTGCTTTCCCAACTGTGTTTTTTTTTTCGAGTAAACATGTCTTATAACTGTATAGTTAGATAAGCATACCAAAAAGTCACAGAAAAGCCACATCTCACCATGCACTAGTGCATTACAAAAATACTTTAACAAAACATTGTATCTGACTCATGCAAAGTGGACAAAAGCAGGATTTCTGCTTTTTCTGATATTTAGCGACCATTTTTCCTAATTGCTTTTAAGCATAAAACCTTAATGGATTTTTTTTAAAGAACTGAAAAAAACACACACACACTTAAATATCTCTGTATCTAATCTTGCTGGTAAAAGTAAGACTATTTATACTCTTCCCAAAACAGAACATTTATTTTAAGCTATCAGACTTCTGTATTGCAATGAAGGATCCAAGAACTGGAAGCCAGGTGCTTCCTTAAAGATCTGTATCTCTAAATGTATAATTCAGAACATACATCCCTCTCTCCTTTTCCTAGATGAATTCAGTTCATACAAATTGTGGAACAAAGGAAGCCATAAAGGAGTGGAAGATGAATGTTCTGAATTATTGACTACATTTAAAAGATCTAAATCTTTCGAGAAGCTGTCTCCCACGCCCTGAAATCCCCTCTGAAGCTGCATGATGCAGAACAGGACGTGTGTGGCACATGGGGATGTTGTCTACACCTCTCTCTTTGAAGACAAACTCAATCTTTGCCATTTACCATCTCCGAGGAACTGTCATGCTCCCTCCTGTGTTAGTCAGGATGTCTCCTCAATCCAGAAGAGAGGGTTTTTGAAAATCATAGGTGGCTGCAATGAGGTAGGAAGGGTTGAGAAAAATTTCCTTCCACTAACTTCTTACAGTTAACTTAATATGAAATCCAAGATGCTTTACTGAGTAAGGTAAATACTCCCTCAAGTCGAGATCAAATCTTGATGAGTCCAAGTCCATTTTAACTTAAAACTTAAGGTAAATTAATTTTAATCTGAGGGTCCAGTGAAAGTCATCTGGAGGAGCCATGTATTCAATGGAATCTGCAAGTGTTCCCTGGCTTATGCGATATTTCTCAAGACAAATTGATGACCATGTTAAGCTATCATCAAAAGGTTGGGAACTGCTAATATAGAGTGTTCGGTTTCCTGTTACCACCATCATGAGCTAATATAAGAGGAAAAAGATAAACTTACTTACTTACTAACTTACCCAGGAAGCAGTTTAAGAAATAACTCCAGAAATAACTTTATAGTGTGAATCAGGCCTAACTATATTGTTCAGTAGAATTGCTGGGGATAGAAAATGTGTATCCCTAGCAACTGGACCTCAGTTCTGAGATATTATTCTCCTGCATTTTTTGTTCCTTAATCCAGTTTGGTGAAATAGCATTCACTTTAGAAATTCTTTCCAATGAAAAATGTAACGTGCTAGCTTTTATTCAGTGATGAGGCGTCCGGTGGGTTTGTCTCTCATTGTGTAATCATCTCTCCAATTCTCTGCAGCCTTCCTGGCTTCCTAAACTTTAAATCCCAAGGAAAGGCACAGGAGGGAACTTCTTTCACCAAGCTTTTTTGAGCACTGCTCTTGAGAAATGGTTGAAGAATTTCTCCTTGTTCCAAAGAAACTTGAACATCCACTCAATATTTTCCCCATGAATTTGGTGGAGAATTGCAAAAGGCCATTTGTATTCAGCTCTGTTTTTTTTTCACTGCTAGCGCCTCACCCAGCCTTTCCATCTGATACTCTCCAGATGTGTCAGGACTTCTTCCAGAAGTCTCAGTCTTTGACCAAGCTGATTTGAGAATTCCAGAAAATATAGGCCCAACACATCTACAGGTCATACTAAGAAAAGTTTATTTTCATGAATGTCATCTGAAAATCATCTTGTTTAATATTACAAATATTGTAGTGATTGCTATTGGTTGTTTTGGATTACATTTACTTTATGATCATTTATATTATTATATGCAAAAATGGTCCCATTGATAAAATATATTACTAAAGATCCTGTGCATATTTACATGCTGTTCCACAACTTCTCAGAATCTAAAGAACTGATAGATCTTTTGTGAGAAATTTTTCATCTTTTCTTCTACTGGTTCGAGGTGGGAATGTGAGACGGTTTAACTATCAAATGTTTTAATCAGACCCAGACATCTGGAAAAGAAAATTAATGTCTTCTGTCCTGTTTCTCTGGAGATAAATCTCAGCATTGCTTAGCAATAGCTTGCACACAGGAAGTCATTTGTGGCAAAGACTTGACCCAGATGTTCCTCTACAGGCTCCAGCAAGGTCCCAAAGTGGGAGAAATTGCATCATTAACTGCCTAATGGCTGTTTAATACTATGTTGTAATTTCTTTAATGTTTTCTTCCCCTGTAAAAGAGGCTTCTCTTTTAACAACATTTGCAAGGGGGGGGGTGTTTGTTTTACATTTCTTTTTAATATTCTGGTAGCGTTTGTGAATTTATTTTATGTTGCAAATCGGTCATTGTATGGCATCTCTTTGAAGCTTTGCGCAGCTCTAGTTAGAAGATGGTAGAAAGTACTATGTGGGGTTGTTTTTTCTGTCACACACCTCTCAATTGCACCACAGCCTCTTTTTTTACTGCTCTAGAGTTGGAGAGGTACTCTAGAAACATCAAACCCCTTCCCAGAGCAGGACTCAGACTATCCCAGACGAATGGCTGCCCAACCTTTCTCTGAAAACCTCCAGTGATAGAATACCACAGCTCCAGGACAGAGTTTATTCCACTGCTTAATAGCTCCTTGAGTTTGGATCTCTCTGTGTAAAGCTTCCACTGGTTAGTTGTTCTGCTCTCAGGCACTACAGAGAGTAAATCCATACCCTATTCTCTGTGACCTTCCAAATATTGGAATACTGCTATTATCTTCCCTTGGCCTTCTCTTCTTTAGGCTAAACATACCCAGTTCTTCTAACCATCCTTCATAGGCGTTAGCCTCCTACTGTAATTCCTCACTGCCTTAGCTGCTCTCCTCTGCACTCTTTCCATTTCTTTTATTGTGGCAACTGAAAGTTCTCTCCTTCAGTCATCCTTTAGGAAGAACAGAGGATTTCTTTCTACTTCTTTCCATACATAATTACAGGCATTAGGTTTTCTATTACAACATGTAACTTTATTAATAGAGTTTACTTATCATTTTGGACTTAAGGATCTGTCTTTAGATACTTTTAATAGTTTGGTTCAATCACACATATTTCTGCAACTACATACTGAACTCACTGAATGAGGTGGAGGATTCCAACTAGGGTTTCCTCAGAAATTTCCCATAAGAGACATTTAATACAGACTTCCATCTAGTTTTTGTTTGCTTAAAAGACTCTAAAAAGTCAGGTATGTAATGCCCTACTCCTGATATAAATGGTTTAAATAATTGTTACATTATTTGCTCATGATGTTCAAGGTATTTCTTTTTTAATCAGAGTTGATAAAGGACTTTAGCTCTAACATGTAGGGCTAACATATTGCTCTAACATGTTAAGGCTTTGCTCTAGCAAATAAGGAGAGGAGAAATGTTACTTGTATGCTTTCCAACTGAAGTAATACATGGCAGAATTCAACCTTGTGATTTCCTGTTTAACAGAGATCTTTTCCAGAATGCTGGAGAATTTAAAAGAAAAATGAAGTTCTGGGATATGGGAAAGACTTTTTCAACTGATTAAAACTTTGAAATTCATGTCTTTAAATCCAGTAAATTTTCCAGAGAAATAATTGACAACTTAACAGCCTCCAACTCCCATCCCAACTACAAACATATTTCCTTTTTTAGTTATACTTCTAACAATCTTTTCCCCCATCCTCCCCCTGGCGTCTTAGCTTTGTGCATGCAGGGAGATTTGAAACACTCTTGCTTGGAAACAAGCAAATTCCTCTACATGCCTAAAATTATCCAAACGCTCTGTTGACTCTTTGAATTATCAGTTCAAAAAATATGGGTAGAACAGAGAACAAACACACCTCTGGTTATATACTTACCTAATGATTTATATCCTAAATATAAATACTAGGGCAGTTAGCAATTAATAAAACTAAAACTGACAAACTAATTTCAGTTCATATTCTAAAAGGCCTAGGGGAAATAGGAAGATCTTTTCATGGTCCTGAAAAGATACAAGACTTGGCACCAGGCATACCTTGTACAAACTGTTTCACAGCTATAGTAGCAGTAGCTTGGAGTAGATGGGTCAGTCCATATTTTGTTAACCGTGAAGCTTAGTTCCAAGATGTATGAAGGATGATTTACCTTATATCAGGAATAGAGAGTCTTTTTAAAAAATGTATTTTATTATGGTCAATTAATGGAACACACACACATAAACCTATGATATAACAATAAAATTAAAGAAAAAGAAAAATGATCTGGACAGTTATATCATAAACAAAAGAAATCCAAAAAGTTTGACCAAAAGTTCTTTTTCTTGGCTACTCTTTGTCCACTCTAGTGTTGGCAACCCATATTATCAGTATTCCTTTGCTGCAGGTCAGCTACAGATTCATCCTGTCACTGTTGTACAATAATGCTTTGGGCCATCTCTCAGTGATAAAAGTTAATAATTCATTAATAATACACGAGGGCTTGAGAACCGCTAAATGTTATCACTCTTAACAATCCTATAGATTTCAGTCCAAATTGTGGCAATAATAGGACAGGCTCAGTCCATGTGAGTTAATGTTTCACCTTCTGAATTGCATCGCTCACATTAAGACAGTAGCAACAACTCTTTATTAAATATTCTTTGGTATGTCAATGTACATGAGCCAAAATGTTTTGTTTGATTAATTCATTTCAATTTTTTTTAAAGATTAATTTCACATTCTTTACAGCAAGCAAGATAAAGCTAGAATGGGACATTCAAGCTTGGTATTCCAAAGGTTATGTAAACTTTTAACATTGATTTCATCAAATTCCTTCAAATTCTTATAAAGATGGGTTACTGACTTAGGATCAATAGATTCCTCCAATAGCTCTAACAGATACTGAATTTCAAAAGCAGCTGTAGCATCAACCACAGTGGAAGACTGTAATATAAAATTAACTGAACTCCACAGTGGAAGATTGGATTATAAAATTAACTGAACTTGCAGAAATGGTGAAGCTGACCAGTTTGGTCAGGGAAAAAACAATGAAGACTTTTTTGAAAGTCTGGAAGCTTTATATGGACTTTTTGTTGAAAGAAGAAATGACTGAGTTGATGATTTCTGGAATTGGGGATTAAAAAGGGTCAAAGAGGATGGGGAAAAAAGTAAGATGGCAACTATTTAATAGAAAGAAAGGTGAAAGACATAACTATGTTTTCTTCTTTTTTCATTTCTCTCATTTTTTCTTTTTCTTACTTTCTATCTTCTTTTGTATACTTTTACTGTATTGAAAATTCCTAATAAAAAAAAAAAAGTCACTTGTAGCATCAGGACCAAATGGTACACATAAGATGAACTGCCAAAAAGCATTCTAAACTACATGAAACTCCATTATTTTTACAAAGTTTTAAAAACTATTTTTATATCAGAACTAAGTAATAATATGAGTGGTGCAGTTTTGCCCATAACATGGATTTCCCATCTATTTCTAAAGTGGACCTATTCCATAATGCGAGCTTTTCATGGACCAAAGAGTCAACATTATATCAACAGACTAGCATTTTCTGTACATAGCTTGCATTTAAAAAGGAAAACTTTTTTTTTCTGTTCCGCACAGCATTCCATTAGGGATGATCCATCAATGGGCAGAACTGAAATTAATGGTGGGTGGAGTCTGTTTTTACCATCTCATTTCTCTCCTCTCTCCACCTGGTCCTTCCTCTCTCTTCCCTTCTTTTCTGTTCCCATCCAAAGGGTTCAGGGCCAGGAATAGATGAGGGCTTCCAGATGTCTGAACCTATGGCCTACAGAGTGCATTTTTTAATTAGACCAAGAGCTGTGATTGCCCACCCTTGCTCTAAGCAAAACCTGTTGTCAGCATGAAAGCCTCACAAGGGGGAACAAAATTTTGACCTTGTCAGTAGTATTAACAAATTTGTATAACTCCCTGCCCCATAAGATTCTTTGTGCTATTTTTGCCTGGTTCTTTTGGTCAATATTTGGTTGGCCTTTGGTTTTTGCACTTTAATATACACATCTTAATAGCTGTAGTGCTATTTTTACCTCTCTCTCTCTCCCCCCCCTTTTTTTGTTGCTATTTTTATTGTTATGTGCTATTTTTGCTGTTTTTATTACTACATTATAAACTGTCTTGAACCAAGCTGTAAAGTGGAATTGGGAGATTATAACCAATGTTGCACGGCTTTAATTGTTCTAGCACTCATGATTTAATGTCATAGTCTGCCTAACTACGCACACGTTCCTTATCAAGGCTTATATCTATTTTAATGCAGTTTCGGTAACACTTCTAAATAATATATACACTAAAGCATTCCTGCAATTAGCATAATATCTACTTTGGCCCTAAATTGCAAACATTGTCATGGTAGGCTTGTTTACAGTTACCCTAAGGAAAATCAGAGAAAGCGCTTCTGAAAGTATACCAAACACGCGCTCTGACACAAAAGGAAAAACATTTTACACATTTGTTACTGGTGAACTGAATATTGAATATATTTTTCCTTGCTCCAGTTTAGAGGATTTCCATCATTATAATCTGTACACAAGCACTGAAATAAATGAGTTGCAACTGAAAAGTTCCACCAGGATGGTAAAAGGATAGGCTTGGATGAAAATCTTACAGGGCTGAGCTACCAAACTTTATAGCCTTAATTCCTTTCATTGAAAAGACAAACAATGTAGTCAAGTGCTCAAGGGAAAAAGTGACAATGACACAGACCTCTATTGTCAGAACTACTTTGGGGAGGACACAGATAGCAATGTAACGATACCAGTATTTCCAGGAAAGGAATGCAACTATGGAGATAAGCTTGTTTTCCATTTCCTTAACTTTCATACAGGAATTATGTATTAGTTTGGTACATGAAAACAATCCAGGTTGGTTGCCATCCCAAACCTTGCTGGCTCAGAATTGTGGAGTGAATTTCCTGACTATCAGGGAGAAGAAAGTGTGTTATTACAGCAATAGGAACAACTATTTTATCTATTTTATAGATAATAAGGAACAAGCAAACCAAAGTGTCTCTTTTTAAGAAATTATACATTTGTTGTGAAAATACAAATGTCTAAATTAAGAGTCTGCTGCATTTGACTATATTGCCTACAAAATCTGTATTATCTATTACCCACTAAATTTCTCTCTCACACTTTTTACAGCATTGTTTGCTTTTCAAATTCATTGATCTGTTTCAAGTCCATGCAGGATGAACCTATACACACTGCATTGGTTTTCAAGGGAGAGATTTTATGGCTAAATTCACACATCATGCTAACCTATAACATGATTTATGTTATGCTTAGCTTTATAATCCTAACCATTAGGACATAGCATTATGTGTAAACTAAGGTATTATGTCTTGTTCAACAAACCATAGTTGCAAATAAATGTGAATGCCACATTTGTGTATGTATAATGTGTAGGCTAAATGGACCAAGCAAGCCCCTGCAGCTGTTGCTGAACTTCATTTCCCACAAACCCAGGTTAGTACAACCCATGTTGATCACTTATGGCAGCCACTTTCCAACAATATCTGGTGATCTACATAGGGGCGTCTGTGAGCAAAGCCCCACCCTTCTTAAAGTGCATTGCACACCTTAGACACAGATAAAAAAAGGGCAGGACTTCACCTGCCTGATTGCACCTGCCTTTTTGAAGCCACTGTCACTGCAGGCACCCCAGGTTTACATGTTGTACCTGCACAATGTTTGCATGGGAAATGGATGTTTGAAAGGAGATAATCCCAATTCCTTAAATTTCTTCAGAAGTCTTGAGATGAAGCTCCCCACCCAAAAAAGACCCTCAAGATGCAGGGCTATGTCTTAGTGAGCAAGAAACCTAGTTGGAATTGGAATTTGTAAGGTACTCTGATTATAGGAAAACTCTAATAATACAACTATTTACTTATCTCAAAAACATAAAACAAGATGAAAGAGAAAGGGATGTTGATGTGGAAATGTCCAATTTTTTCCAATCTGAAGCTCATTCCAGGTGAGGGGATGGATGGCAATTGCAACGGCAGGCAGCAGGAAAACAGGATTTGCTATAAAGTATATAGTCTCTACCTACCTGATTTTCTTCCCTCCCTTCCTTTGTCTTTCTCTTTCTCTGAATGTATTTCTTGTTTTGGACACACCACTTTTATGTGGTCTGCTTACTTCTGACTTCTATTAATCCATAAACTATGCTCTATGTAATTTTCTTTCTTTTTTTAATGAACTAACAACCCAATGGTGTCTATATGAAATGAACCATGCCATTTTGTAGGCAGATGATCATCAAGCTTCCTACCTTTTCTAGCATATAATTCCTGGGTTTTTGATAAATAAAAATAAAAATACTATTTAACAAAGTAGGTCTTTAGATTCTATCCATCCTCCCAGAAATATGGGTCAGTACACATGCAATGACCTAAAGTACTCAGTTCTGAGAAATGCACATTTTTCTTCCCCAGTGCTTCCTCTTATGTGAGTTCTGGCACTATTCATTTATCTTTGTCTCTTCTCAGATTTATGAGACCTTGTTATATATAACAGATGTCTCCAGCTATGCAAGACAAAATTAGATCTGATGAATTATGGCTGAACAAGTATTCTTTATGTGGAATGTTATAAAGAAAATAGTGTTCCATAATGGTATGGGAGAAGGAATGTGCCTCTGTGTGAAAATGGATTGCATTTTTATAAATGCACTTCTGTGCATGGAACTGTGGCAGCATAACCCCTTTTATAAGCATAGAGCTAAAGAAGAAGAGACTTGCCGTAGCCTCCAAATGCCTGTCACTATTAAATGAATACAAATCAACTGTTATATTGTGTTTTGCTTTGGTATAGTAGTAAGACAGTGGGCTAGAAACCAGGAGACCATGAGTTCTAGTCCCACCTTAGGCACAAAGCCAGCTGGGTGACCTTGGGCCAGTCACTCTCTCTCAGCCCTAGGAAGCAGGCAATGGCAAACCACTTCTGAAATCTTGCCAAGAAAACTGCAGAAACCAGTCCAGGCAGTCGCCAGGAGTCAACACTGACCCAAAGTCACACACACTGTACTTTTTATTGCCTATCTATTTGACCCAATGACAGTTTTGTATCATCTGACATTTTTACAAAATGTCAGTAAAAAGCATCAGTATACCATTTACAAAATATATTCATCTTTATCAAGGAAAACTGTGAACAAAAATGGGTATCACATCAAATGAGAAACAAAATCAACGGAGATCTTTTGCTAAACAACTGTATTATATCATAATAAATGATATAACAAATGTAATATGTAATATGTAAGCTGAGAATATGAATTTCTGGCAATGGCAATTTAAATGAAATTCACAGAAAAGCTGATGCATGTTGCGCTTTCTGGTTTTTCTATTTCAAGACATCCTCCATGTCCAAAAAGAGAAGGAAAGAACCTGCATATATGAAGTTCCATGTTTTCAGCTGAGACATGAACTCATAACCACTTGCTTAGTTTACTATGATTTTTATTATTATTATTTGTTATATTATTTGTTCCATCTGGTACCCACAAGCCAACTGAGCTGATTAAAGGAGTATCATGATAAGGCGGAAGACTTGGGACTATTTCTATCTGTCAAGCTCTGAAGCTCTCCCACAATTTCCACACTTAGCCTCCATTTCTAACCCTGATTATACTAATATAATCAAATATGCCTTGTGATGCCACAATTCAAGCTCTGCCCTATCATACTTGCATCCCAGTGCTTGCACCATAGGGGGCAGAATTTATGTCATTACATTGTGATGTATGTTTTGTTATGTGTCCCCCAACGAGTCCTCTGCAGATGTCTATATTTATACAGCTCACTTAATAGAAGACTGTCTGACAGAACTCAGCTAAATTTGAATCTTTACCATAAACAAGAATGAAGCCTTCACACAACAATTAATTACAGGTTACAGAAGAAACATTTAAAAACCTTTTTAGAGCTGTGTTCCAGAGTTTAAACACTCAGATTTTTCTTCCTATCTTAATGAAGTTAATGAATACTTGGCAGTTCACTTGATTGCCTTAGGTTGATGATTTATATTTACATAGCTCCTCTTTAACCTAGGAACCACTGATTCCTGCCTTGTAAGCTTCAGACATTGCATCATCACTCAGTTACTTGTATAATTGAGTTGTTAATTCACCCTAATTAATTAATTAGTTGTAACCTAGAGTTTTATCCTACAATTATGGAAAAACCATTGCATTTGGACTACAGATCAGTTGAAATTAAATTATCCAAGTTTCATAAGCCATGGTTTATGAAACCAGATATTTATAAAAAGGCTCAG
Source organism: Python bivittatus (assembly GCF_059951505.1). Lineage (NCBI taxonomy): Eukaryota > Metazoa > Chordata > Lepidosauria > Squamata > Pythonidae > Python > Python bivittatus. The sequence continues at coordinate 18,210,387 of NW_028277034.1, read as the reverse complement.
AAACTACTGCAGATATCATTGCAAGTTATTGGCTTTAGAAAGAAACTTCTCTTATGGCATGACTCTTGACAAGGAAGCTCTACCCATTTCAATTCTCCCCATCACCATCACATACAATTATTAGTAAGTCTAAGCACAGGGGTGGGGGGGAGTCATTAGCCATTATGACTAAAACACCAGGAGCAAGTTTGTTCCCATTATTCCATCTGCCAACAATGTCCAGATTTTCCTTCCTGCCTTGCCTTACACATGTGTTTCTGGTACGCTGCTGGGCTCTTCACAAATTGTTTATATCATCCTATTTCAAGTAAGGTGGTCCAGTTTGTTCTGTGCTGTGTTAATAGGAGTATGGATTGCTTAATTCCCCCACAGACCTTGAGATTCAGCCATTGGTAACCTCAAGGAGTGTTATAACGATGGTGCTGGGTAAGCTGAAGGAAACTGGATCAAAAGTAGTTGTGTGAAGCCCAACATTATAAGAAGACCAAATTTATAAGGACTTGTAACTGAGCAAGGAATGGGAGTCCTAAGAATGATTATATTCAGTCTCCCTGATAGTTCCGATATTATTTTAGGGTTATATTATTGCAGGTCATGCTTATATTATAGTACACTGTAAAAAAAGATATTAGGGGTTTTTTTTCTTCAGTAATAAACCCAGAAAACTTTGTAGCTGTTTAGAACATAAAATATGTTCTGCAACAGATTTCAGAAACTTATAACACCTGTAATGTAAAAGCACGCTGACCCTTTATGGTCTCCCAGGAAATGAAATTAAGCTAGGCATATCTTATCAGGTTGCGTCTTGATCTCTAATTCCAAGAGAGCATATTCCTTCAAAGCTGCTCCCACTGCTAGGCCATCAGATGCTAGGAGGTAGTAATGATAGCGTCTACTCAACTTTTATCCTAAGTCCTTTCTTTTTTCACAGCCCAGGTTTTGTAGCCCAGGAACAGCGATGCTGACTTAGTGTTGGCCTTGCCTGGTTGCCTGTCTTGCATAGTTACTTTCTGCCAGCATATCACGGATAGCACCACTGGGAAAGGCCTCGTACCAAGCAAGGGGGTAGACAGAGAGGCAGGCCGCCCAGGCTATAATCTGAACAGGCATCATGTGCACTTGTGTAGTTTTTCTCACATGAGATACCATTCAGAGCAAATGAATAAGTGGCCACAAGGCACTGGAAAACAGAGTTGTTCCAAACAAGAAAGCCATCTCTGAGGTGTGAAAAATTCTAGGTCACCGAACGTGCGGGAGGGATTTTCTCATTCCCTATGCTGTAGCTTCATCCTATTCATGAGCTGGTGAATGCCAGCATAGAAGTATAAAATATGTATCAATGCACAGAATGAGAGAATATGCATCATTGTCGGTTTCACATATGACGCATTTGCCACATAGATAAATGACACCATATGAATGTACAGTACTTGTTCTATATTAGCAACTGAAATGCTCATAATGAGCCATTTAGAATCTCCTTCTGAAAGCACCATAAACTTTTGTATCCCTTGTTCCAGCTTTTGCTTCTCACTCAGGAGAACAACTAGAAGTAATTGCTTTCTTACTGAAATTAGTTAGGCTCCTTCCATGCTGAGCTGTTTGTTCCCTGATAGCTGAATATCAGGAAATAACCAGCAGTAGTTTTGCAAGAACAAAAATAGCTAATTGGAAATAACATACTGTACAACATGTACAGGAAATTCATGAGACACATAGTGGAAAATTAATGTAAAAAATAAGAAGTAGAACTGTGTTGCCATCAAAGTGAGGATTCATCAGATAAACTGTTTTTTGAATATAGGCCAAAAAAGCAATTTTCACATTTTCATTATTACCAAACTCTGTTAATACACCCCATCCTGCTGTAGCAAAATCTAATGGAACACTCTCTATTATATGAGAATATGATTGTGCCTTCTATGGCAAAAAACTAAAATCTATCACCTTCAGGGGAGAGGTGGTTTAGCAAATTGATTACCAGCATCAATGGGACTTCCAGTGAGGACATGGCAAAATGAAGACATCCCTGAAGAAGCAGAGATGACATTACGGCTGAAATCGCCGACTGGATGCAGGATCCGGGCCTTTGAAATCTCTCTGCATAAAGGAGAGGTTGTGAGATTACCCATGCATACTCTGGACAGTGGCTCCTCATGAGTAGGTGGCAGCAACCAATATTTTTGCAATCTGCTTGTGAGTTGAGTGGCTGGGAGTCAGGGATTCCATCAAAGCTCATAAGAGTAATGTAGCCTCTAAGGACATAACGTTCAGCCAATCCTCATTTCTTAATTACTTTGGAATTAATTTGTCTTGCTTTTTAAATATTGAGAACCTCCAGAATGGCAAGCTTCATGGTATTCACTAGATGACTTTCTTTCAGTCCTTTAGAAAGAAGTTTTAAGTATAAGGATTTGATTTTTTTTTCAGAATTAACAGGAAAAGGGAGATTAGAGTGTTGATTTTAGAAAGTTATAAATGGACTAAGGGTCTATATGGATTTAATAACATTCTGAATTAAATATAAGAATCATTCCCATGGGAAACTATCCATGTTTTTGCATTCAGAAGAAAAACAACATGATAAGATAGGACTTTGAAGGTTGGACACTAGCGGGCACCAGAAGGAAATAAAGATTATAATTAAAGGAGAAGAATACTTAAACTCAATCTGATAATGCAGAATGGAGCAAAATCTTTTATCAATGGATGCACTGAGAGATATTTGTGAACAATGGATTTAGAAGTTAGTTTTAAAGATCTCTACCATTATTGATAGAATAAATGATGCTACAGAAGAAGAACAAGTCTTACTGGACAAGATTGAAATTGATATAAAAATGGACTTAAAAATGACAGGCTACATGAAGGATATGGAAAAAGATGAAATATTGAATATACAAATGAAACTGGCTGATGTTTTGATAACTAAAAAGGACGTACAAACAATAGAACAGAAGAGTGTCATGGATAACCTTTCTATATTGGATTTACAAAAGGGATTTGTTAATATTGTCAGCGATTTTGTGAGAAGAAACAAATAGAAAATGAAAAGAAACCAAGTGTTTGGACACTACTTGAAGGGACTATTGATTAAGATTATTGGGAGCAAGGGGAAGGAATATAAAGTTGGTTTATTTGACCAAGGTTAAAATAGATAGGTTGTTATTGTTGGAAATTTTTAATGGATTTTTTTTCCAGCCAGGACTGGATGATGATGTTTTAAGTTTTTGTTTATAGATAAGAGTTGTATGGGAAAGAGTTCATTTGCTGTATTTTTAATTTATCTGATTAGGGTTAACCTAAAATAGGTTGTTATCACTAGTAACTTTTACTGGATTTTTATTAACTAGATTTGAATGATGAGGTTTGGAGTATTTGTTTAATGATAGAAAATAAGATATAAGCATAAAAGGGAGTTATTCAGATGGGTTTATTAGATCATGTTTATGATAGATAGGTTATTTCTAGAAACCCTTAGTGGACTTTTGCTAATTAGAATGGATGATAAGGTTTTAATGATTTGTTTCTGGAGAATGAGGTGAGATATGGGATGAAGAGACTGTTTGTTGCATTTTAAGAGATGGTGATAAGTTGTTAAAGTTGCTTATACGTGCTGGGACGAAGGGGGAAGTTGCTTCTTTTCTTTCTTTCTCTTTTTAATTTTTTTTTCTTTTTCTTTTTTCTTCGCACTTTATATATTTTTATTTTACTTTTTATTTTTTTACTCTGTATTAGTTTTATCTGTACAATGTAATCTTTAATAAAATTATTATAAAAAAAGATAATCAGCATAAATGCAGATCTTTTCTTACATACTTCAGAACTGATTGGTCCCATGCTGAAGCTTTTTTTACAAGCAATCATTGCTTTTTATGGAGGATGGAAAGAATAGAATATTTAGACTACCTTGGAAATTTAAGCAGGAAAATTGATTAAAAAAAATTTAATTGTCTCTCTCAAACAAGAGCAGAAGAGCAACAGCTATATATCCAATCTATAGCTATATACAAACCAGTTCAGTGTCACCTAGTGACTATAAAGTTTATGCCTCCAAAGTGTTGCATGCAGATGTCAAAGTGCCCACAAACTGTTTCCTCATCTGCGTCATCAAGTGGACAGCAACAGTTCTGCAAGGAAGCCAGTTTAGAATCACCAAAGGTACTTCTTGGTAGTTCTAACTGGTCTACTGTATTATGGTGATAGAACCATGGGGCTACCATACAAAATTATCACCTAAATAAGAATGGGAGAGGAAGTTGATATAGTGGACATAAGGAAAATGAAGGAAAGGAGCAGGGGAAGAGTAACTGCAAGAGTAGGTTGTAAATCAAGGTGAATGTTGGAGAAGGTAAAAGATGAAAGAAAGTTGTGTCAAAGAGAAAGGAAGGAAGGAAGGAAGGAAGGAAGGAAGGAAGGAAGGAAGGAAGGAAGAAAGAAAGAAAGAAAGAAAGAAAGAAAGAAAGAAAGAAAGAAAGAAAGAAAGAAAGAAAGAAAGAAAGCAAGAAAGAAAGAAAGAAAGAAAGAAAGAAAGAAAGAAAGAAAGGAAGAAAAAGAAAGAAAGAAAGAAAGAAAGAAAGGAGGGAGGGAGGGAGGGAGGGAGGGATCGCAAAGACATGAAAGAGAACTGTAGGAACCTTGGCAAATGGAAGAAAGGAAAGAAAAAAGGAGAGGCTTTTTCATTTGTTTCCGGGAAGATGAGCAAGATTTAATCATTTTAAACTGAAATTTTCCTCCATATATTTTTGGGTTCCTACAACATTCAAATGCCTTCTTTGACTCTTTACCTAGTACCTCTGCTTGCTTAACACCTACTTATTCATGAATGGGAATAATATACAATATTTGCCACACTTTTTGTGGCAAATGTATTGCAAGCTTTTAAGAAGGAAGAATATTTTTCTTCTTCTTAAATAATACAATAAATAATACAATAAAAATATTGTAAATTTTTAAAAATACATTTTAATAAACAGCAAGTTAAATGCCCTTTAGTAGTTTTTGTGTATGATCAAAGATTTGACTTTACTTCCTATTTTCCAGTCTCATGAGCATCACAGTGTTTCTATTCATTAGCAAACAAACAAAACAATCCTCTTTATAAAGTGCAGGAAGGAAGAACAGTTTGGTGGTAACTCAAATTCATTCTCCATGCAAATAAGACTGAAGAGATGAATAAGGTCAATATGCCAACACATGTGTTTGCATGCGCATGTGCATGACAGAGTATGCATGTATATGTAGAAATCTTAAATTTTATACAAGCTATGTACATTGATTATATCTGTTGTTAATGATGGCTCTAATCAAAGGAGTTGTAGTGTTGTAATGGAGCCAGTTATCATAGAGAAGAAATGCTGGGTCTGTGTTAACTGAAAGCCCTACTGTTTCTTAGTTCCTTCTGAGCTTTGCTGTAATCCTCACAGTAGGAAAAGGAAGGATTGTATATTGTTGAGTAGTTTTAATATAATTACAACTATTGCAATAGAAGTTATTTTGGAGAGGCTTTTCTGGAATGCCTTTTCTGGTTTTTGTTTCAAAAACCTCTTTAACTTGGAAAAAATGGACACTGCTCCAACTCCTTGGGAACTTGGCTATGGAGGTATCATAATTAGAGTATGCATGTTCAAACTGTATTATTTTATCATGTCAGTTGGTTTTAATTTCTACTGGGATAAAATGCATATAGCTGCTTGTTTATAGATCCACAAATTTTAGTGTGCAGTTAACTTTCCCATGAATTAAATCATTTTTAAGTCTTATACTATGGTTGCTTCAATAACCACAATGAATGGAATAATAAATATTGTTAATAATAGCAATCTATTCAGCACACAGCGGGGATTATCAGTGTTTTGTGAACTTATGTTCATTGCTATTTCTTTATTATATATCCACAACTCAGGAGATGAAGATATACTCTGCCTCTTTAGCAAGATATCTTACATGATTGCCATTAACAGTGTAGAAATAGCTACTATCCTGTGGCTTGAACTACAGTAATACTACTTTCATTTGGATAAAGAATTCATGAGGCAGGGTGAATGATGTAACTCTTTCTTACATCAAACTTGCTCCCATATACATTGGGAGATGTTTTTATGGGCTTTGCATGCAGAAGGCCTCCGGTTTCAATTTCTGACATCTCCAAAGAAGACAGAAGCAACTTGTGCCTGAAATTCTGGCATGTTCCTATCTATGTGAACGATACTGGTTAAATTGATCGATGGTCTAATTCAGTGTAAGGCAGCTTCCTGTGTTCCTAAATGTACCATTTACTCTTCTCACATGTATTGTTCCCTTCCAAAAATACCCAGATGTTTAGAGTAGTTCAGAGGGAAGCAGCCTCCAACAATTTTTAACAGTAGAGTGTCAAACATCTTGGAGCCTTCTACATGTCTGCATTATACTCACTTACTGATTCTGAAGTTTGAAGCTTTTTCAAAATTAATTTGAGATCTTCCTTTGGGGAGCACAGAACAAAAACAGATGGACTGTTAATATAAAATTTGGTAATCCCCTCTGTAATAGGGGGCTTTGGGGGGGGGGTGTTTCTTAGTTCACCCTACTAGGATTTTATAAAATAAAATTTTAAATAACAATACATCTCCAGCATGGATTAATTCATCTTACTTTAATTCTTTCTTATGAAAGTAAGTTGCTGCAACTTGCATATATGACATTGTCTTGTCACATATTTTGTCACAACTCCTCCCTTATATAATGGGGTATGATGTTGCAATAAATAGATATTTCATCTTTTTGGGGTCATCAAGCCTAACTGGATGCCTATGCAATCATGCCAGTTATGGCTGGATCAATGAAATCAAATTCCTCTTAATTTGAATGTATTCAGAAGACCCAGTTCAGTGCCTCTTATATGTGCTTGGGGATTCTGATGCAGACATTGAGCTTCTTCCAATAAAATGCTTCCAATAAAATTACTACAACCCAAGGAAGCATTCATGAGATTAACTGTTCCATCTTATTATATAGCTAACTTTATTTCAAGGATTGCCAACTTTAATCCTGGGTATGAGGATGTCTATTCCAAATCCCCAGACAAAACAATGCAGGAATTGAACTAACAAATAGTTTTTTTGATTGAGCTGTATTGTAATAATGCTGCTTAATTTTCTTCCTTGCAACTTTTTTTAAAAGAATCTTTATTAATACTTAGATAAGCTGATGGAAGTTGTCTTGGAACTGTGTTGGTTTCCTATTCTTCCTTCAGCATGTGAATTACAAAATACTAGTTTGTAAAAAAGGATGGCTTCTCTTGAGAAATAAGAGATAGATATAAATATACAAAATACAGATACAGATACAGTTATAGATATAGATCAACCTACTTCCTCAACAAAATATGATCTGTTAAAAGTAAATCCAGAAAAATGACCCACATGCAGGAATATGTGTATGCAAATAGCTCACTCAAAATGAGTGATCTAGGAATGGAAATGTCTATATCTGAACATTTTGAAAGCTGAACATATCCGAAAGACAGGGAAAAAGGGGGTGCAGCATCCATTTTGTTGCATCTCTTTTCTCTATCACAATTAGATTGCATAATATTCCAATGTACATTGGAAGCACCACTTATTTCTTAAGACAAAATATGTTTCACACTGTCCATCTAGTGGTATTAATGAAGAATCTATGGGTCTAGAAACAGGCTGCATAGCTGCGGTAGGAGAACAGAGAAAATAAAATGCATACATCTACAGGCATTTTTGGTAGAACATTTATGTGGTGAATGGGCAGGCAAGCTCTGCCTCATACTCACTGATTTTGCAGCCAATCAGTCTAAATGACAGACAGTTCAATGACATTAATTCTAAAATAATCTGCACTCTGTCAAATAAAGAAACAAATTCCCCAAAGCCCTCCCCTTCTAGGGAAGCAGAGGCTGTTGTTCTTATGGGGGCTAGAAAGAACAAGCAAGAAGTAAATCTCAGGGAGAGTGAAGGGGAAGGTCGAAAATTCTGAGCCCTTGAATTAAGCTTGGAATTTCCAAAAAACAAAGGTTAGTCCAGGTAATTTTGAATCAGAAGGGGACTTCTGATTCAAAGGATGGTTGCTTAGGAAGACATAGGTAAACGAGTAGTTAACATTGCCTTAAGGTTATTCTTTATTTTCTGTGTGGTAATTATGATCTTTAATGTCCCTAATATTGATTGAATCAGCTCAATTTTTATGTTATGATGCCTCTGGGGATCTCTGAGCAGCATAAGTAATCATATCTTGTGATCTGGCTCATACTTACTGTATATTCTCTTTTTCAGGTTTTTATAGGAGATTCCTTTTAGGTCATGACTACCTAAAATTAAAAGAGTTTTCACATTCACTTTTTTCCTTTTCTTAATAAAGTCTTATTTTAATTATAACTTAATTTAATAATCTAACTCCTAAATTATAACTTAATAATCCAACCCCAAAGGAGTTGCATTTTCTTTCTCATTACCAGTTCTTCAATGTAAGTGAATAGAGAAGGGAGGATGAATGCCACTGCAAACCTCAAATCCTCACACCACTTTTTTTTCAAATAAACCTATGGGAGTGCAGAGGATAATTATTCCTATTTCTCAGCCTTTTCTAACTAATAGATTAGCTCAGTTTTAAAAAAAAAGGAGGAAGGACAAAATGGCTAAGGAGTTAAGAGGTAACATTGTTATCTGGAGCAAAGCTCTGACTGCAAACATCCATGATGAGTCCTACTACCTTATTTGAGCAATCCTCTTTCATTAAAACAAAAACAAAGATTTGGCTGACATAAATTATCTGTCTTTTTATAATAATCATAGAGCTACAGATTCAGGAATGTTAATCCTCCCCATGCTTATGAATATATATTTTTTCCGCAGAGTTATAATGAGGAAAAATGTTGGCCCTCAGTAAAATGTAACAGCTGACTATTTTATTCTGTATCCCACTTTTAAAATTATTGCCTAATTTCATGCTGAAATATAGGCAACTGTTCCATCCAATGAGACCAAAGACTGCTTGCAAGTAAGGTTTCTTCTTCAGGAAAGTTTATAAGTTCAGTTTTTTATCAAATATGAAATGCATCATAAGAAAGTCCGAGAGAACATTGTGCTGCAGTTTTCTCAATCTGCTGCATGAAGTTTACAACCCCTCTTAGTCTGTAAGAATGACTTAATAATTTTATCTTTACCTTATTTTATTCTATCAATATGACTTTTTACATTTTTATTTCTATTTTTGCATAATTGTTACATTACTGGTTATATGCTGGTCTATGACTGAAATAAAATTGATTGATTTTGCTTATTTCATCCCGCTAGTGGTAACTTGTATTTTAAAAGAGTAGAGGGTTGGAAAGGACCATTTAGGTGATCCAGTCCAATCTTCTACATCAGTGTTTCTCAACCTCGGCAGCTTTAAGATGTGTGGACTCCAACTCCCAGAATTCCCTAGCCAGCATGCTGGTTGGGGAATTCTGGGAGTTGAAGTCCACACATCTGAAAGTTGCCAAGGTTGAGAAACCCTGTTTTACATAGTACAGGAATCCAATTAAAGCATCCACCACATATGATTGCTTCATCTCCAGTGGAACTGGAAGGGAGCCCACAGTCTTCCCTACTAACTGATTCCACTATCGTACTGCTCTTAACATTAGAAATCTATTAATTTTTAAAATTAAATTTAGTGGTATTAAGCAGCAGCAACTTATATTTCATTAAAATCATCTTCCATGTGTTAAAAAGAAGACAATAAAGCATAGAGGAAACCTTTCAAATGCTAAATCAAACACCCAGGACATCTTTTTACAAAATGTGAAACATTCTAAAGGAAGAAGTGTATGATCTCCTCTGCCCTTGGTAAATGTATATACATCATCATACACTAGGAATGTAAAATAATTCCATCAAGAATTCTACTGAGAAGAATTACTGGTTTTCCCACTCCCACTAGACATTTCAGCAGCAAACAATAGAATCAAAACAAAGTCTGCTACTGTTCATTTTTCTCTAATGAAAAAATCATGTACAGTAGTAGTTACATTTTACATTCAGGGGAATTTGCCTTTTAACATTTGCATCTGGAAAAATAGATATCGAACAATAAAAACAGGCTGATTTTCATTATTAAAAGTTACAGCAATTTGCAGTAGCAGTTTCTGTACATAAATTAAGGGAAGATGTGTTAAGCCTCCCTATGTTATAAGATGTTGCATTTGAATCATTTGAATTTTTTAAAATCAATTTTAAAAATCTGTAGAAAAGCCCATTGGACTTCAGTATGGTCCTATTATTATTAACAGTGAATTTAGTGATCTGTGTAATTCTTCCATGTATAGGCATTTTGGCAAGCTGTGAGAAAATATAGTATGTGCAGTCATAAGATCTTGTCTATCTAAATTGACAATAATCCCACACAGATCACTGAAGCAGACATCTGAATCCCCAATTGCTATCAAAATTCCAACAATACATCATTGTATTCAAGATCTATTTCCACACAAACTATTGTAATTTCTGTAAAAGGGGAGACATACATATCCTTAAGAGCAGATTTGTGTTTCATATTGCATACTGGTTCTTTAAATATAAGCTCTAAAGGCTTGGGTTTAAAGGACTTGACATGCATGTTTTGATTCTTTAGTTATGAAGCAGCTTCCAGGCCACCTTTGTTCACTTTTCTGCTGGGGAAAACCACTATCCTTTTATGGAGATGTAAACTGGATTTTGGTGAAACATCTGAGCCAATGTGGTATGCTGCAAAGATATAGTGTCAAATGGACAACATGTGAGGCTAACATATTTCTCAATTTTAAAAACTAGTTTGATGAAGCTGCTGGGCTGAATATTTCTCCAAACAAAACATAATTTATGTGTGTGGACAGATGGTTTGCTTAGCTAACTGAGGAAAACTTTAAATATACAGGTAATCCTCGTTTAATGATGTTAATTGGGACCAAAAACTCTGTTGTTAAGTGGTGTGGTCATAAGCCGAAAAACCACATGACCACGCTGCTTAGCAACAACAGTTTTGTCAGTCCTGGTTGTTGTCATTAAGCAAGGACCAAGTGGGCCGTTAAGCGAGAACCTCATGTGATCATGACTTCCAACTTCCTGCTGGCTTCCCCATTGACTTTGCTTATAGGAAGCCGGCAGGGAAGGTCACAAATTGTGATCACATGACTGCTGTGATGGCCGTAAGTATGAGGTCCAGTCGTAACTACCACTCATTCAGCACCATCATAAGACTGAATGGTCACTGAATGACTGGTCATTAAACCAGGACCACCTGTATAGTGTCATCTTACACTCTGATGATTAAAATGACACTAAAGTGGTTCATTGTACATTACCAGGCTCAGATACTATGAGTTTTCAGACTGTTGCAAAGGGTTTTTGGGATAGAACTATTCTGAGAAGTGGAGAACCCCCAGGATTTCCCCATATTTTCACTCTGAGCACAAAGCTGGGAGCCCCTGATGATTGGAAATAAGCACCACGTGCCAGTTGGGTGAGAGCTGAGTAGGTTTAGTGGGTATGTATGTATGTATGTATGTATGTATGTATGTATGTATGTATAGTGAATGAAGGAGTGTGCTGGTGGGGGCTGTTGCCCATTTTATATACAATAACCCTGGGCAACTCACAAGGACATAATGATAAAAAAAATAGAGCTAGCACTCAAACAACTCCCAGCTTCCCCCAAAAAACTCACCCACACATGAACATTCACATTTGCTGGGCTACAGTCTAACCTTAGAACAACCTTGGGGGAAGAACTGGTTCTTTATGGCTAGAAGGATAGGGGCCAGCTGGATTTCAAGAGGGTGGGTATTCCACAGTGTGGGGTCAGGTACAGAGAAGGCATGCTTCCTAGATGACAACATTTAAGGGAAAGGATGTCTGGAGTGCCCTTACCTTATCTGAACTAGTGGAACAGGCAGATACCCTCAAAGGGAGGGAGTCTTCCATATAAGCTCACCCCATACCATGTAGGGCTTTAAAGATGATAACCAGCACCTTGAATATGCCACTGCATTCTGGACAGTTATAACTTCTGGATGGTTTTGAAGGGCAGCCCCATGTAAACCATATTGCAGTAATCCAACTGGGAAGTGACCAAGGCATGAGTGACAGTAAGCAGGGCTTCATGGTCCAGGAATGGGCCCATGTGGTACATAAGATGAATTTGTGTAAAGCCCCTCTAGCCACAGCTGCCACCTGCTCCTTGAGCAGGTGCTGTGAGTCCAGAAGGACCCCCAAATTGTGCACCAGCTCTGTCCAAGGGGAGTGCTACCCCCTCAAGAATCAAAGATGACACCTCACCAGATCCAGGGGTGGTCAAAAACCCACAGCCACTCCATCTTGATAAGGCTGAGTTGGAGCTGGTTCCTCCCCAACCAGACCCTTACAGCCTCCAGGTACCAGGACAGCACTTGACTGGCATTGCCTGATTAGCCAGGTGTGGAGATATATAGCTGGGTATCATCAGTATACTGATGATACTGCACCCCTGTCATTGAATGGCCTCTCCCAGCAATTTCATGTAGATATTAAAAAATAATGGTGAGAGACCAAATCCCTGAGGCACCCCACATTGCAGGGTCCTAGGGTTAGGCTTCTCTCCCCCATCACCAGCAGCCACTGAGGAAAGAGAAAAACCACCACAAAACAGTGCCGCCCACTCCCAACCCCCAAAGCTGGTCCAGAAGGATACTATGCTCGATGGTATTGAAAGCTGCCAAGAAATCCAGAAGGGCCAGTATGGATGCACCACTATCCCAGGTTTTCCAGAGGTCATCCACAAGTATGACCAAGACCATCTTGGTACTGTAGCCCTGCCTGAACCCTGACTGAAAAGAATCTAGGTAAGCTGAGGACAGGGAAGGGGTCTCAGGGGGGCAGATGGTTAGAGGACAGTCAGGAACTTTGATGTGATGAAAGATAGGAGATATGGTGGGAGGTAGAGGTTGGACCACGCTCAGTGAATATGGACTTGATGTTTGGTACCTATGCCATGCTTTGGCCCCTTGTGCTGTCCCTCAGTTCCTAGTCATTGAACCCCCCAGAGGCCCAGACTTTGGGCTGCTGCTATTAAGCACCAGGTCAGTCTGCAATAAAGCTACTTCATCTACTATCTGATTGTACATAAGAGGGATGCATTATTGAGATCTAGATGGGTGTGGAGGAATGGGGGGTTCCCTTTTGGAGCTGTGCCCACTTGGGATTTAGGTGTGGCATCAACCAAGAGCCCAGTGCAGGGCTGATGGAGTAGCTATGGTCATCTGGTCATCTGGTCATCCCCATGACATTCAGAGACTCTACCCTACAAGCACCTGGATGTGAGATCCTGTTTGTTAAGTTGGGATCTAGGGAACAGTTGGGACTGTCGGGGCTGTATCAACCTCCTTGCTGCATAGCACCTTCATTGACTCATCTCCTTGACTTCATGGCTAGTTTGGCAGTAATCTTGACTAAAAAAGGAATCATGCCCCTGGCATGATGTCAGAAGGTCACACAATAATTTTCTAATTGTGCCCATTATGTTTGTTTAGGGTTTTTTTAACTTGATATCTTGGATTCCAAGATGTATGGCCAATGATAAAGGTCAGGAAATTTAACACACGCCCTGGATCATCATATGGTAACTGTAATTTAGGCCAGAAAAATCTAATGGTTTGCCCTTCCCATAAAACTTCCTAATAACTTATCAGTACGCTATTGTTATATATATTGAGATATATTGGGTTGAGAAAGAGTGCCTAGCACAAAGTCACCCAGTGGCTGAGGATAGACTCAAATCTGTAAGTCCTAGTCAAACAGCTTAATCAGTCCACTATACTGGCTTTCAAAGGCAGAGACAATCATTTAGACAGTTTATTTTGAGCCTTCAGGAAAGAGAAAAGGTACTTGTGGGATTTTCTACCACTAATGCTAATTGATCGTCCAGCCTTAGGTACCAAACGACTTTAAAGACAGCAGGGAGGTATTTTATTTGCTGCTCTACTTCACATTTTATAATGTTCTGTCCATCTGCATATTGGTAGATTTCCAGGACAAGAGTAGTGAACATCAGTTGACCCTAGCTTTGAACTAAAATTGATGTAGTATTCTAAAAATACAGAAACATGATAGTGGCAATCATTATAAATCTTCCCTTATTTGTACTGAACTATGTTGGATTCTAATCAAGACTTTTTCACTCAACAAAGAACATAAGAGGTGGAGTAAGCACTCCTTGGGTCCAGAGTCAGGTGTAAGTTCGTTTCATGTCAGCATGTATACCTGGGATTATTCTCTTTAGTGGGTTGAGGAAATATTTTCCAGGGACAAGCACCTTTCAGAAAGAACAGAGGAATACAACACCATATAACCAATAGTAGATGGTGGAAGCAAGAGAATATTAAAAAGAACTCTGCTTCTGTTTTATAGACTACTCCAAAGTATTCGATAGTGTTGATCATTCAATATTTTGGAAATCTCTCAAAGCAGTGGGTGTACCCCAACACCTGGTTCCTCTGATAAGAAATATCTACAATAACCAGGAAGCCACAGTGAGAAATAATTTAGTAACACAGAAGGGTTTACCATCAAAAAAGGAGTCAGACAGGCTGCATTCTTTTGTCATGCCTATTCAGTCTATACACTGACACATCATCTGAGTCACAGGTCTGGAAGAATTAAAGATTGGAGTCAAAATTGGAGGAAGGAAATGTCAATAATCTGAGATATGTGGTTGATGTTACTTGATTGAAGAAACTGAAGACGTAACAAAAAGATAGAACAAATATGAGCTATTCATAATTGTTGATTAATGCCCATTTATTCAATTGAAAAGATCCACTGGTTGTCTAAACTCAAGCACAGGAGTACTTCCAGTGCAAACAAAAATTCCTATTCATCTCTGTAGAGAGGTAGAAACTTTTGAGTAAAAAAACCTATGCATAAATATCTATTGGAGTGAATGGGGAATAATGAATGCACAAAAATTCCAAAAGTTCAATATTGAACTCTAATTCTTTCTTTAATAAAACTAAATTTGGTACATAAACTTGTGAATTCATCATTCCCAAGAAAAGGGGTACAAATATGCCTTTGTAGGAGTAAAAGGCCACAAATGTTCTACAAATATGTTCTGCCTGCAGACCTTACATACTATATGGTTCCCCTTAGGTTAATCTGGAGTGTGAAGATGTGTCTGATCTCACATGCTTCAAATTGGGAAATAGCTGAGAACAAATGTAATATAGTACAAGATCTTGATTTGTTTTAGAAAGCTTTGTTCCCTAATTTAGTTACTCTGATTCCTACACAGGGGGAAAAGACAGTGGTTATTATTGTTTTTAAATAATGGGAATTTATACTATCACTTTTGTCCCAAAATAAAGATGCATGGAAAAGGAGAAGAAATAAATATGATAGAGACACTATTTTGGTGTCAGTAACTGCTCAGAAATAGATACTTGAAACACAGACTTCCATTTATAGATGAGGGACAAAACATTTTATTTCAGAAAGAAACATCATAATTTTTGCATGAGCTATTCAGTATTTACATTCAGTGTAAATCTCCTGATGGTATAAGATTAAATATAGCAGTTGGTATAATTTAACATAGTAAAGGGCAAGACAAATGAAGATACCCAGAATGTTATGATAAAGCAGTATAAAAAGGTTGGTGTCTTGTTGATTCAATCTGTTTCTTTTCTGTGTAGGTGTTCCCACTCATTGCAGCTGATTCATCAAATCAGTGAAATTCCATGCATAGTTAAAAAGGATCAACCATTTGAAAACATATAGCAGTATGCTACCATATTGTGTCATGGGAACTAATGGTTCTCTGCAAGAGAGATTATCTGTAATAGAAAATTCTTAGTACTAAGCACTCTATATATTCCACGATTTCTTTGGGAACCACTTTTACTTTGTAAAGATGGTTAACTAATATAATATAATGAAGTCAGAAAAAAACAAGGTAAAATCTGCTGGCAGGGCCTTAGGATAATTTGCCTCCACCTTTTTAAGGCATAACAGTCACATTTTACATAATGGTTCTATGCAAGTGATAATTATCCTTTGAACTCTTATGTTTTTAATTAGTGTTCCTTGGAATATATTAACGGAATGAATATTTATACTATTTCAGAATGCTTGGAGCAAGTTAAATCTAACTAACTCTAAGGTTACAATCACCTGCGTTTTGCACAGTGAAAACAGTATTTCATTGGTTAAACCCCTGATCATGTTTGATCTAAAAACATAACTGTCATAAAATGTATGCAAGAAACAAAAGGACTACACTGAACAGTTGTTTTGTTCTTGTACAATTCTCATTCAATTTGACGCAAAAATGTTTTGAAATTTATATCAAATGAAAACAAAATGGTCAAAATATGTGTATATGTGATTCTGAATAACTGATACTATGATGTGTGAATATCTCTCTAGCGCTCTGCAGTTTCACTTCCCAAACTTTGGTTAAATATTAAGGAAAGATATGCATAATATTCTTTTATGGGACTTTTTAACCACTTCAACAATAATGCCAGTTAAAAAAAAAAGAAATTTGAAACTACCAGAGAACAAGATAGGAAAGTGATAGCACAGAGCAAGAAAACTTGAGGAAACAGGTTGGCATATTTTGATACAGAACTCCTTCTGAAGAGAATAGCACCTTACAGCACTGAAAATCTTGGTACTAATTAGCCAGTTGAGGATGATGGAATAAACTGTCCAGCTGGCTATAGAACAATATAATCTGCAATCTATTTCTGTAATAAAGAATTATTTTAAGCTAGGTCAGCCTAAAGACTTCACACGGACACACACTAAACATATTTAGAGGTAAAAAGGGAGCACAGAGGCAAGAAGGCTAAATAAGAGATATAAAATAAGCCATATAATCTAAAAAAGAAAACTGATGGAATATAGGGCATCAGAAAAGGAGCTAAAGGAAATTGAGGTACACATTCTAAACAATAAAGAGAATTCAAAAGAGAATTTCTCTTTGTCTGAGAAACTGATGAACAAACAGAATGATTGCAGAATATTGGCAGTGAGGAAGTTTCTCTTCATATGCAAGGATTTTCACATGAGTTTGATCTCTGCTAGACAGGGTTATTTTTCTTATGGAAGTCTTTGTATATAGATGCAAATTCTTTTTGCTGGTGACATCTTTGTTGAAAGCATGGGTGACTTTGAAAGTTAAGTACCCCTTGGAAGGGGAGAGGATCATCATCCCCGCACGAATGGTGATTTTTAATCTTTTTTTTTTTTGCCTGAACAGGGCTCTAGGATGGCCTAAATGATGTTCAGAGGAATTCTGACAGGAAGGTCTTCTACTCGTATTGCAATATTCTGACATAACAACTGTAATGCAAAGATACAGTATTTTGGCTTGGTGACCGTAAAGGGAAAATGTGAGCCAGAAGGAAGAGGTGGTAGCACTGGAGCTATACTGAATCAACCAATGAATATTGATGCCAGTTATTATCACATACTTATCAAAACAAGTAAACATTCAAACAAAGAAATATTTTAACATTGCATTAAATATAGACTTATTTGGATGGCATATATGTTTATAAATTTAACAACATACTTCTAATTACAAGAGTGAATTTAGTGAGTTTACTAAATGTTAGAGCTGAATTTAAATGTCAACATGAGGTCCATCATTTTCACTGGGAAAAAAACAGAACCCCTTCTATATATGTATTTTAATTAAGCAAGTATTTGCAACTATCGTAACAACTATTTATTTCAGAACAGTCTCAGTGAAATTAATAGTCAGAGAGTTGCAACTTTTGTCATAAGTGTAGTTTTCTCTCCAACAGTTTTATTCCCAATAAAATCAAACAAATAGAGGGAAATCTACTATGGTTGATTTCAGCTGATGTCAAATGCAACTAGGCTGGTAGAAGAGGGTTTCCCCATTGATCCTTTCAACAGGAACATAACCAGCCTTTCAAAAATACTTCACAAAGATATGGGATCCTGCTGAATAGGTGGAGCAAGGGAGCAAGTGGGCTTAAGGGAACAGAGTGCTCCCTGGAAAGGAACACAATGGCTTCTGAAAGCAAAACTATGCCCACAGAAGGTACCTCTATTTTGGTTTTTAGGGATTATCCCTGTTCCCCACACCCAAACTCATCCTTTTCAGAATAATCCTGCAATCTCGATACACCATTTTCAGGTAACTGGAGATTAGCATAGGAAGAGTAGGTAAAAGAAGTCTAATTTGCACTTATATCTGAATACATGCAATCCAGGAGTTAAAAGATGCTTTTATAAAACAAAAACACCTTAGCAATATGTATTTTTAAAATGTGAAGTCTGATAATTAATTCTCATATGTTTGAGGTTTGTCAGAATAAATGTATAAATATAAATAAGCCCATAAGCCTAAGATTTACATTCAGCCAAGTATATAAGATTACAACATAAATGTATCAAGAACTTTTACATCAGTGTGTGTCTTACTTCCATGAATGCAGACTCATTCATTCATTGGATACACTTTGGCTCCATGAGCATTAATGTAGGTGAGAAGTATTTTGGCTCTCTGCTCTACAACATCAATCAACTTTTCAATGCCTTGGCGCCCTCCTTGGCTATCCCAAAAAATTCTGTCCAGGAACAAAGATTGAAGAAGCTTTTCCCGCAAGTGGTGACTTTTCAGCATAGAAATAGCAGATTCAGGGAACCTGAAATTGAATAAACCCATGTAATTAAATCTAAGTTCCATATTGCTATTTCACTTGCAGTAGTGAACTTATGACCATAAATAAATAAGGCAAGTTTAGGGCAGTCTATAAAATGCAGATAAATCTAATGGGGAATGAGAAACTAGGAATAAAATGGTGAAATCAGCAAAAGAGTTCCTGATTCAAAAAAACAGAGCAAGAATAAACACAGGTAGAAGGTTTAAATAGCACTTTGTAGAAAAGTCTGCCATCAGAAAGTCATATAGACAGGAAAGGACAGTAACTAAACATAATACATAGGGACGCATCAGGGAAAAGATCTGGCAAGGGTAACCAAGTCTTCTGGTGTCTATGAATTTCAAGACACTCAACCTCTCTTCATACATTAAATGTCACACAAGTCTTTGATCTATATCCTGATGCCCATACATATTTAAAAGTTCTTGAAGGTTTCCATGCAAGCCGGAATACTAATTATTCTGAATAGTTATTGAGAATCAAGGAGGTCCATATCACAGCCACATGGTTTACTATCTCTGCTACAAAGGCAGCTCATATATATTTTATAAATACATAGAGTGGTTTTTTTTTCATTGTAAACAAATTATATGAAAGATATTTTAAATCTGAAATAACTTTACTAGAAAATGAACTTACTCATTAATGCCTTGTAATATTTTGAAATCCAGATTATCTTCACTTCTGTCAAAGAAACCTTTATTATGTATAAAGACCAAATGCCTTGGGTCATCCTTTCTCTGGATAATGTGGGTCAAGGCTATGTTGTCTGGGTCATCGCATTGCAGATTCAGCCCTTTTTGTACACAGGAATCCTCTTTACGTGGTTTGAATCCACAACAGTTCTTATCCAAGCGATGGTAGATCTGAAATTGAATAAAGTTTCATGACCAGCATGAATCATGGATTCATATAAAATGGTTACTTTTTAGGTTTATGGGGTGCCACTAAAATGCATATAGACATGCATCATCACAACTGTAGATCTATAAAAAAACATTAAGGTGAAACTATTAATCATATGGCCACAGCAGAGGTAGCTTAATGCTGTATTCATCTGCCCCAGTTTTAAAATAGCGATTTCCCTCTTTTTTCCACATTTCTTTTCCCCATGGACAGTGTCTACAATGCTTCCTCAACAATATGAATAATGATGTGGTCAGTGGCTGGGTTCTGCCCAAATCTTATTTGCTTCCTCAGGTCACTGAGGGCACACGCCCTACACTCCAGTCACTCCTACTCTTTCTGACTTCAGAAAGGACCACTCAGGTGTTACATAAATAACCTTAGAGATATCAATTTAACACCTTTTTTTAAGTACTAGACTGATTTTTAAACACAGGCTAAGCACTTTTTCTATGCTGCAGAGAAGGTCAGTTTAAACTGGGAAAGACAGCCAGTTTCTGCCAGCTACATGCTTCTGTTTCTGACTCAAATGAGTGCATTACAGATTTTCTGCTGCTCATGCCCACAAATAATTTTATATAGTCATACTTTTTTGCCTACTCCATGGACTATTTCTTAACATTGCAGACCACAAGGTCAGAACTAGAATCTTTGGACACTTACCTCCACTACTGCCATTTGAAGCAAATCCCAAAAGAGACACAGTCTATTAATATGTTTAATTACACATATACATTTCTGACAGTGCAAATAAGTCCTGAATTCCAGTCAGAAGTAACCCAACTAACAGGTCACATGGCAGAGAGGTATTTTGTAAAGCAGGAAGGAGTGCCCAGGACAGGTCAAAAGCACCTCTGCACTGTGACCTGTTACTTGGATAACTTGAATAATAGCTAAAATGTCTATCCCAGGTACTTCCTACACTCAGTCAAGCCCACCAGAACATGTGAAGGAAAGTAATTAGTGGCTAGTGGCAAGTGAAGTTTAGTGGGAAGGGAAACAAAGCCACACAAATCCAACAACTGTTTTCCTTAACTTGTCACAGATTGTTCACCACTGATTTAACTTCTCTTATAAAGTTTAATCTTACGTCTCGTTACCATTTCTTTTGTAACAACCACTAGCGTTTCTAATAAAATTGGTTTACTCATTTGAAAAAAATGGGCCGCTGAACAACTTATATACTCTCAATATGTCTCTTTGGACATAATTTCTCACCTGTAACAGAAAATCAAGAAGTGCCATCTTGGACCATTCCTGGTGATGGATATCTGTGCATCCCCATTCTGTTTTGGGTACTTTGCCATTTTGCCAGCACTTTTCCTTTAGTTGTTTCTTGTAAGCTCCCCAGGTGAGTCTCAGTGAAGACTGTGTCTCATTGTCTGTCTGAGCCAAGGAGGGATCCCAAAGAATGACAGGGCGTGGTCCATCATCTCAAAAAAAGAATTCAAATATTAAAGAGAACCAGTAGTACAATTTAGGCTGAGTGCCTAAGATTTATAATCCTTGGCTATTTTTTAGATATTACCTAGAATTGAAGTAGTTAAAAACAGATGTTAGTAAAGGGGTATATTGTAGATGTGGTAGGAAAAAAACAAACTGGCAATAATTTTACTTCCATTAGTTAACGTGGTTTTACTCCACATCTAAAGAAGCCACTCCAGTCAGGGAAGAACCCCAGACATTTTAATTGTTTCCAATAACAGCTAGCTTCTAGCTACAAAAGTGCTCTGCTTAAAAAGCACTCTGATGCTTGAGAAGATTTATTAATGAGATTAGAAGTAGCTTGGCCGATTAGCTTCTGATGTAAATCTATGTAGCTTATTCAAATATTGCAAAATAATGTAGTTATTTATTGATATATGTATGACCAAGCAGTGAATTTCAGCCTATAATGAACAGGTTTATATTCCTATCTTGATTGGTTTAGTTTTTAATAATGGATGGAATCCTAACTAAAAGAGATGCATGAAGTGTGTGTGGCTGTACTGCTTCCCAAAGAGGAAACAACAGTGAGAATGTGCAAAATCAAAACTGTTTGTATCTGAATAATTAGTTTGCAGAAGGGTCATGCTTAATTCCAAACACATTATTTTAAAGAGGTTGCTTGAAGCAACATTGGTGTAAAGTAGCTGTGCCTTCTCCTGATATCAAGCAACACTTAAAGTGCCACAAATGGGTGCTACATTCACATTCCTGCACAACCCAAAGCACCCTTCAGAGAACAGATCCAAAGTGCTGCAAAGCCCTAATCTCTGTATGTCATGAGGTGAATACAGGTAGTCCTCACTTAACAACCATTCATTTAATGACCATTCAAAGTTACAACGGTGCTGAACAAAAGGACTTGCAACTGGTCCTTGTACTTACAACCATTGCAGCACTCCTGTGTCACGTAATCCATGCACTTGGCAACCAGCTCGCACTTATGATGATTGCAGCATCCCGGGGTCACATGATCACCATTTTCAACCTTCCCAGCTGGCTTACAGCAAGCAAAGTCAATGGGAAACTGTGTGATTTGCTTAACAACTGTGTGATTAATTTAACGGCCACAGTGATTCATTTAATGACTGCTGCAAAAAAGGTTCTAAAAGCAGGTGTGACTCGCTTAACAATTGCCCCACTGAACAACAAATTTTCCGGTCCCTACTGTGGTTGTTAAGTGAGGACTATCTGTATGATAAACATCTGCATGCCATAGAAGAAGAAAATAATAATAATAACAACAACAACAATAATAGAAATAGAAATAGACTGACTATGGCAAAAGAAAGCAGAGATGGTACCAATAGTAATAGGCGCCTTGGTGCAATCCCAAAACATCTGGAGCACCACTTGAACACCATTGGCATTGACAAAATCACCATCAGTCAATTGCAAAAGGCAGCTTTACTTGGAACAGCCTTATATCCTGCGATGATACCTTCAACACTGTCAAACAACAACATCTGCCTATCCCAGGTCCTTGGGAAGGACTCGATAGTGGATAAAAATGCCAAATCCATCTGGCTGGCTGTGCGACCAGCAATAATAATTGAACATACCAGCTTGTCAAGAAAGAGAAGAAAAGGAAATACCTACTTTGGTCAGTAAAAGAAGGATGTGGAAGAGAAATTCACTGTTTCCTCCACTTACCTTCCCATTTTGCTGCTTCATAACTTTACCCCAGTCCCCCAGGTAACACATTTTCAGTGTCACCCTGTCTTGGTTGAAGGACAGAATTAAAATAGCAGAGGGCTGATAGGAATGTGAATAGGGATTGGGGGAGGTCATTTTAGTTGCATTTGAATGCAAATTTATATAATGCATTTTTTATCCAATACATAAACTGAAATCCAATTATCCTATATTGGCAATTCTCTGAGTTCATAGTGTTCAAACACATACATTTTAATGCAACTTCATTTAAAAGGAGAAAATATCTTAAACTTGGATGGGAATGGGACAACCAAATTTTAGAAACTGATATATAGTAAGCTGTACTGACAAACTGGCAAACATGAGAAATTGAGAGAAATAAAAAT
Source organism: Python bivittatus (assembly GCF_059951505.1). Classification (NCBI taxonomy): domain Eukaryota; kingdom Metazoa; phylum Chordata; class Lepidosauria; order Squamata; family Pythonidae; genus Python; species Python bivittatus. Next base: position 18,187,248 of record NW_028277034.1, on the reverse strand, counting down.
GGCCAGGTTTGCCCATCCCTGATGGCGAGAGGAGATGCAGGTTTTGCTCTTGCCTCATATATGCTCCTGTACCGTAGTGCTAAAAAAACAGCTATCTCTGCTTTCTGCTTTATTTAGACCAGCGATCTTATATTAACACACACACTGTGATTGCTTCTCCCTCACAGTTCTTTTTTCCCTCCTGCAAATCAAAGGTATGTGGCATTCTTATTAATATTCTCAGCACATACATCCATTCTTGCTTTACAAATGCTGATTTCTCCTGCGCAGCCTTTCCTGTTTTCCTATTTTTCTGCTTCCTCCCATGCATTCTAGATAAAGGGAAAGGGAAGGAAGACTAGGATAATTAATGTGTTATTTTTAACCCTCAAAAATTCCATTTGAAAAATGGAGTGAAGGTGAAGTGCAGGAAATGAGTGTCATTCATGGGAAACAGACTTTGCAAATTCAGTCTACCACAACAATGCACATTTCAAAACCTTCACTAAAACAGGCTCCATTGCAACTATGGGCTCTACCCCCTTGCCCCCCCCCCCCATCCAGTAATCCCACCAATCTTATTATTCAGCATAAACAGAGAGGATCTAAAAAGAACCAGTTCCAGCCCCCTGCTCTAATGGAGGTCTGCTCCAGATGAAACCATGTCTGCATCCCACATTAAATTCCAAATGATCTCTAAATTGATGTGAATGAACAACTGAAGAGAACAAAGGGAACTTAGAAGTAAAAGTATTCTAAAAGAATTAACACATAGAAAACTACTAGCTAATTTCCAGATCAAAGAATATCAAAATTGTAATGAAATATACCCAGAGCTTGAGGCAAACATATTAAATCCTGGGTGGATAAACTTTTTGCAGCCAGGAGCCCCATCTTTTCATTTGTTCATTTATTTTGATCTCCAGGGGATAAAAGCATGGCAGCCATACAGTGACTTCATTGGAGGATCAAAACCAATATATTAAACCCTCTTCTGGCTTGGGAGATAGGGTCCCCCTACCCCCCAAATAAAATAGTACATTAAGTTACTTCACTTTTTATTTCTGTAAAAAAAGTTTCTGTCTAATTTTGGCAGAAAAAACTGGGATTGGGCTCAGACAAAAATACATAGGGCTACATGTGCAGCCAGGGAATCCTGAATTGCCCATCTCTACTTTAGAGGTCCCCTCGCCCGCTCTTCTCAATGGGAACCATCTGTCTCCTGCCAGCCATGCTATAAGAAGGGCGACAATTCAGTTGTCTGCCAGTTGAGAGTCCCTGGAACTAAGGACAAAAAGTAAGTGCTTTTATTGCACTGAGGGAAACAGTAAAGGAGGAATTCTGTCCTATCCTAAACATCTCTTCTCTCCAACATTTCCATACACAAAAGTACATCTTTTTTTATCCCATGCAAGCCTGGTCCTAGACTTTATCTTTGAAATAGCTATGCAGGAATGGGATCTTACATTACAGTTAATTTCAGCAGTAGCCAACAAGAAATGGAGCCAAAAAGGTCCTTCGTAGGCTCTGAGAGACGGGTGAGTGTGGGGAAAGGTGAGCATGCAGAGTTAAGCAGCAAATGTCTTGGAGTGGCTAGTTTGGAGATAAATACAGCATTGGTGAAATACCGGCTATTTTTACTTATGAAGGTTTCTGTCTCCATAGCAACTTAGTGCCTTGCCTACACTTTCTAATATTAGAACTGCAAATTTGGTATATTCTGCTACACAGTACAGCTTGTTGGAGGAAAATGACTTTGAGACAACTCCCATCTGGTTTTTATTAAAAGTGCCATAAAGATTCTGATCTCCAAACTGTCTTCTGTTCTATTGGTTTAATGGTTCATTATACACAGATCTCATTTAAACCTGATTAGGAAATTGCAAAAGAATTCAAAAGTGAAATTTATCTATGGAAGTCCAAAACGTACATCAATAGGTAGAAATGCTGGACAAAACAAACTGCTTTGTTTTTTTATATCTTTAACCTTTTGGAAGTGTGTCTTAGTACTTGTTTTGGTAAACAATCCATACATATTTTTATATGCAATTTTCCCTAGTGAATGCATTTTTTATGCAGTTAAAGTGTTGCATGAGGACTGCTGAGGCCGACTCAAGTGCACTCTCAACCATGGAAGCTGAATTCTCTGTCAGCCCAGCCTGCTTTTAGCACCTGGAGAAAATGCAAGGTATAAATTTAACCAACAAATTTAACCAACAAATCCTGAATGCACTTTTGAAAATCAGAAAGCTGTATTACATAACATGGAGTGGGAAAAGTTAATTACTTTTTTTGTAGTGCTTTAATTTAGGCCAATTCACATTCAAGTATGAAGCAAACGTATCCTTTATACTAATGCAATAGCAATGAATTGGACAGATTTTGGTAGCAACATACAGTACATAAAGTAAAAACCCAAGATGAACCTAAAAGCAATTACCTAACTCCCACAGTTAGGTAATTCATCTCATGCTGGATCAGACAGATAAGAAATTGTTAATGCAATATAGACAAGTCAGCTTCTCTGACACTGACAGATCTAGAACCCAAAAATGTAATATGATCTCCAAAAAAATAACACTAACATTCCAAATTATCAAAATAACAAAAGACAAATTTCACCCATTGGACTATTTGACTTTTTCTAAAACTGGAAAGAGGGAGTAGGAATTTCTGTGAAGTTAAGTACTGTACCATACTCTGATTATAAAGTCCCTCTCATTTTTGCCAGAGTGAGCAGTAAAAATACTCCCAGGTGAACTCCAGTCAGGCTTACCCAATTGCTCCCTTTCAGCCTGTCAATAAGGAATGGATGGAGTCAGTATAACTGGTTTGGAGACAAAGTGCCTTCTACAAAAGGCCCAAGATGCTGGGTATGACCATGGATCAAAGCCCTGCCCTTTTGTATGACATTGACACAAAGTGGTGGGACTTTAATTATGTGGCCTCTTGCCCCCACCCATTGCAGATGCCCCTCCTTCTGATATGATTGTAAGAGGCATTGCTGTAGGCAAGCCAGTGCATTAAACTAAATAAGTGAAAAATTATAGTGGAAACTAGCTACTGAATATAACAGCGCCATATCCGTGGTGGCATCTGTTCCCACCCACAATGATGAAATGTGTCTCACAGTGCAAGCTCCCTCTTTGCATATGTGTCGTGACATTGCAGGCAAGTATGTAAGGGGTAGAATTTACATTGTGTTGTCACCATGCATGTTTCATCACTTGTGCCCCTACAAATTCCTGTGAATACCTCCTGATTTTTTTCTTATCAGTTGTCAATCAGTTTGATGGATAAGAATTTGCTTTCAAATTTTCTTTCAAAGGGGAAGAGAATTAGATGAAATTCTCACAATTAGAAAGTGGTTTTGCTCTTATTTATCACAAACTAATCAAAAGATGTTTGTGAATGTTCTGCCTTTCACTGCACAATCCTCTTTCAAGCAGTCTGCAGCCTCCCTGGGTTCCCATACTTCAGTTTGATCCTAAGGAAAGGTATCATGAAGGAGCTTCACACATTGAGCTTTTTCAGATTGTGAAGTTTAGGCAGTCAGGGAGACTTCAGTATAATGGAAAAATGTGAATCAGAAAATAGGTTCAGCCACCTTTTAATAATAATTTAAGTTTAAGAACACCACCAAGACGAATTTTTTTAAAAAAAATTCTCAAGCAAGCAAGATTAAACTAGAAAAACAAATGCTTCTTTCACAGAAAAAGAACATTTGTGAAAAATTGCAAGGCAGGTTTTAGTACAGCTTTAAAACATGATGACAGTTTTGTAAACTAGGCCTGAAAAATGAGACTCATCAAACAAAATTCTGTCTACTATCACTGAACTGAGAAATTATATTAAAGCTGTGGCTAATCAAACAATACTTGGCCAACATTAAAACTTGTGAGAAGTCAAACTGAACTCAAAAGATGGCATCTAGATTGCATTAACTCATAAACAAACAAAAAAGCTTTTCCAGTAGATTTTATCAGTCCTAGTATTCCTTTGGCCTTTGGATAGGAAGCAAACTGAACAAAATTGTTGGATCTGATAAAGGGCACAAAATAATATTGGGTACATGATGAAGTTTTCTCATTGTACCTTGCAGAAACATTAATTACACTGATGTATCCTTTCAAGGGTGCAGGAAAGAGCACTGTAAACATGTTGCTGGCTCTTACTGCTGCTTACACTGAACAGCACACAGAGAACATGATAAATGGAATTAGTTGAGTTTCTCCTTCTGTCTGTGCCACGTTCTCCGACTCTGTTGGTATAAGACCAATTACAGAGCAAACAAAACAATGAGAATCAGAATCAGATGGACATTTGCACTGTTTCAAATGAAGGCCGTTCTGAATGTGAAGGCCTTGCAATCACTGCAGTTGCATATATGTGCATTCTTCCTGTACTACCTAGGGCTTGGGGAGAAAGCAGAATTTCTAAGAAGGCAGATTATATATATCATTTTATTAGGGATTTTAAATACAATAGTAAAATCAAATACAAACTAAAAGAAAGAAAGAAAGAAAGAAAGAAAGAAAGAAAGAAAGAAAGAAAGAAAGAAAGAAAGAAAGAAAGAAAGAAAGAAAGAAAGAAAGGTGCAAAGGAGAAGAAGGAAGGAAGGAAGGAAGGAAGGAAGGAAGGAAGGAAGGAAGGAAGGAAGGAAGGAAGGAAGTAAAGAAAAAGAAATATATAAAGAAATGACTTCCAATCTTTATCACAAGCACAAACAATTTTTGTAACTCTTTACCGCCTCCTAGTTTATAACCAATGATCTCTTCATCCCATATCCCATCTGTTATCTATAGACAAATCCATAAAGCATCATCTTTTCAATCCTAGTGTCAGCAGAAAGTCCATTAAGGTTACCAGAAAGAACAACATATCTTATTTTAACCTTGATCAAATAAACCAATTTTATATTCTTTTCTTTTACTTCTAACAGTCTTAATCTTTAGTCCATTCAAATAATGTAGAATTTGATTTCTTTTCAAAAGCAGAAGGTGTTCTGAGAGCACTTACAATCATCTCCTTTTATTGGTTTTGACCATTTCCATGGTGTCAAAGACACATGTGTAGAAATGTAAAAAATATCTGAGGAGAAATGTTCATGAGGCAATGGAAACTAATGTAGCAAGTAAAAAAAAAAAAGTCTACTCAACAACTGCCCTCCAAATATTATCTGAATACTGGGACTGACTTTAACTTTCAGGCCTTAAGGAAGTCTTCCTTCTTGAATTCTTACATTTATTAGCCCACTTTTCTTCATGCAGTTCATACTTCTGTTTTTCCCCACGAAACAACCTTATGAAGTAAGTGACCTGAGAGATGGTGACTGGTCTAAGGGTATTCAATGAGCTTCCACGGGTGAGACTAGCTGTTTCTGGTTCCATTGCACAACCTCATGTGATGTGCCAAGATTAAATAAATAAATAAATAAATAAATGCCCACAATCTTCCCCCAGCCTCTTCTGATAGGCTTGCCTGCATTGCTCAGTTGCTTCAAAGTGACTTCAGGGTACATCATGCTGCTGTGCTCTGCCCCTTTCCCTGTAGCATACTCAGAGAAGAGTTTGGTCTAGAGAGCTTCAGTTTGTCACAGGCTAATTTCAGCAATTCATTGGCTACTTTGCAGAAGAAGGTTACCCCTTCAAATGAGCCAATGTTTACCATTAGCTACTACCTTTTAGACTTTTCCTTTAATATTATTGTTGTGTAACATAGTTAATATAACTGTTGCTTTGTTTTAAAAAAAAAAACTCTTGCTTTGTAAATCAAACATTCCTGATTTGAAACCAAGCAGAAGCATTTTTCCATTCCCCCCCCCTTCTTTCTGTGTTTTATTTTTAAGAAGTGCAGTTTCCACCATATAATGATTTTCCAGTCACCTGAGACTGAAGGGTTTTACCCAAATAGCCCAAAGAACTTCTGGAATCGAAATCATTCCATCTCAGGTGACTGGAATTATGATAAAAGAGTAGAACTGTATTGATTTTTTTAAAAAAAGCATAGGGAGAAGTAAGAACCTCAGAAAGAAGAATAAACATTTTCTGCTGGATTTTGAACTAGCAATATTGGATGTAAGAACCAATACTTGTACTGACTACTATATTGGAACAATTATGTTAAGGATGTGTCAAAAAGCCCCTAGAAACAAGTATGGTAATACGAAAAGATTTTTAAAAAACACTTTTTGTTATACCTTCATATGTATGTACCGTATTTACCCACAGATAAGCCGAGAACTTCAGAGGTAACAAAACATTGTGTTCAGTTTATCCAGGAGGGCTTATCCACGAGTATATGTGGTAATACCTTTATTAAAAATACCCTTATATCCTGTATATACTCACAAATAAGCCCATCCGTGGATAAGCCAACCCTCAAATGTTCAGTCAAAATAAAGCAATTGTGAAAATTAAAACATGAAAATTTTGAGGGTTGGCCTATCTGTGGGTGGCACATTTTTCACAGTATTTTGGTAAAACATTCAAGGATTGGCTTATCCACAGATGGACTTATCCACAAGTATATACTTTACATAGACACGCATATATAGCCACATGTGTATGTATGAGCGCATGAATGTGGGTGTGCATACATATATATGCCCCGGAAGACCTCCTCACAGGAAGGAAAGTGATTGCCAATTATAGAAATGTGAGAGGGCCAATGGGAGTCTGGAGTCCAGAATACTTTGTCTACTTTTGGCAAAGTATCTCAGTTCTGACAGGACTTTTTGAAGCTGATTTAGAACAACTGTAATCTGGCACAAACACAGGACAGGAGCAGCTTAAATGTTAAGTGCGGATATGCCTTATGCCTCATCTGAGAATACTGAAACTGGGATTTCAGCACTCTTGCCAAGTATCTCATATGAGATAACTGAAATATTGTGAGATTCGGTGATCTCACAACATTTTGGCTGTTTTTAAAAGCTGATTTTTAATTAACTTGGGAGGCTCATGCTTATGACCTGATGCCCCAGACTATGAGGTTCTCTAACACCATTGTGCTTGCTACAAGTAGTTTACTAAATCCTGATTTGTTCTGTTTGGTTTCTTTTGAAAAGAAAGATCTTCATTCAGCCATATCACATGTGAGCCTAAGGACAGAATTCTCAAGTTTGAAATAGACATTATAAATAGCTTTGAAAGTCAGAACTGCAGAATACTTCCTCCCCTTCTCATCTCCAAGCCTTTATAAATTTTGATCTGTCAACAGTAATGAATCTTCAAAAAAAACATTGTCAGGATTTAGCTTTTCTTTCTGATAAAGCAGCTATGTCAGAGAACAATGTGAAATAATTCTGTGATTTAATAGGTTCACTATTCATTTAGTCAGTGACAAACCAAAAACATTTTATTAGCCAGTCAAACGTGACAAGAAAGTCAGATAGGAAACAAGAGATGTGAGCTCAACTTATCTTAAGGGATGCTTCCACAAAATGAGTGACATCTTTAAGATGCTTACTGTGTGAAAGTATAATATGGCAGCACATTTGTCTTTCTGTATCATATCTATACAGAGATGGGTTAATCAGGGATTATTTGTATTTTTATTGTATTATTTGTATTGGCTGCTGCGGATTTTAAAGAAGCTGGGTTTTAATATGGCTTTAATGTTCATTATTGTATATACTGGTAATTGTTTTATTTTGATTTTTGTCATTTTATATCCTTATCTTTGTTCATCCTTTGAATAAGAGAGATTTATAAAGTAAATTAATAAACCACATTTATTTTGATACAGAAAATCACAATATTTTGAGAAAAAATAAAAGACACCAAAGAGGTCCATAGAATAAGATTGGGCAATTATGGGCTTATTTATTAAAGCCGCTAATGTTTTCATTCAGTCTGACTTTCTGAATAATTTTTGGTCTTAGAGATGTACAAGTAGAAATACTGAGATGAATAAATAACACAATCATATATAAAAGTATGCAAAATTAATCCCATTAATAGATTTATCTCTAATTTGTCACATCTATAACCACATATTTCCAGGAAAGTGGGTACAGGATTGACAAATTAGAGATAGACTATAAAAGCCATAACAGATTGGGAAATTTATCAACACTCATTAGAAGAAATGAAATCCTCCAAGAATTGCTATTAATTTGTGCTGGATATATTTTGCATAGCATAACCACCAATGGCTCAGACTGGATTCTAAGATCCAAAACAGCGAAAGCTGTTTCCCATTCTGATGTCATTTATAGCTAAGGAACACCCTAACAAGAAATAACAAAAAGGAAAACTGGCACTTTTCCTCTTGCTCATCATCACCTTAGCAACAGTTCTCTATCTTTATAGAGACTGAAAAAGGTTGAATTGTCCTTCTTACTTCCTGACAATCAAGAACGATTATGGAGCCTGAAAACAACTGTTAATATGATTACTCAAAGAGCAATTTACAGAGGACCTGCAGACCGTGATCCTTTGCCCTGGAACCTGAAATCTGAACTACCTCATTCTTTTCACCAGCTTTGCAGTAGTAAAATCTTTCCCTAAAAATAACAGATATGACTTCTGTGCTCTGAGAGCTTGAATATTTCTCAGAAGCAACTAAGCAATCAGACTATTGACATTTTCAATACAGAGACACATAAAGTGACATTAAAACACTGAATACTTTTATATCTGCTAATAGGAATGTTTTGCGAGTCAATTTTTCTTAGTTTGCTTTGTCTTTAATAAAACACACACTGATGAGAAATTTTATATAAAATAGTACCATGATCACATTAGGAAGAAATCAGTACAGAAATGGAGAGCTATTTTAGGAGTTTTTTATTCAAATGTACTGCAGCCTTTTTTGACTATAATTATATTATGACTACTGCTTCAGCTGAAGTCAAAGTTTAGCAATACAGTGGAATATGAAAAAGGGCATTTCTTTTGGTCCAATTTTGATTTCATTTTGAGATTTAAAAATTGATGTGCACAGGTTAGGTCACCTATAAGTTGAGCGCCTATTAGGAAATGCATGTTGTATTATCATAGTGAAACATTAGTTAGAAAGGTGAGAAGCAAAGTCATAATCACATTTTAAAATCTTATTGAAACTATTTTTGCTAGAAATAAATTCATTATTGCAGACAGCAAGAATCTAGACCAAAAATAATGGCTGATAGTGTTCCAATCTGGCTATTATGGAAAATTCCAACACTATACATTCTTGATTGCTTTTTAAAATAAAAAATAAAAGTCTGAAAGCACTGAAAAAGAACAAGTGTTTCATTATATTCTTGGATTTGTCAAATCACCATGGGCTGTTTGAAGTAGAATTGCCAAGTATTATTACAGTTAAGCTCAGAATACAAATCACTAGATAAAGTTGTTTGACAATCTCTGTTAAGATCACTGGTTTATTCTAAACTTTTGCAAAAATCCCATAAGTGATAGAGACTACATATCTAAAGTGTTAGGTGACACATATGCCCTGGCAACAATATCTGGCTCATACTTTTCCAGCTAGAGAAATTAAACTGCAACCCAAGTCTTGCATTGAGAATCTTAATGTGATCTGATAGCTCCATGCTCTCCTGAACAATCAATTTTCCCTTCTTATAATTCATGGAACTTCCATATTAGGTATGGATAAAACATATTGCCTATCCACTCAGCTTTGTAATCGTCTAAATATCTGAAATTTTGGTTACTTCAGCAATTTATTTTTTAACTTTACTGTACAATAGGTACAGCCAATTTGAATCCCTCCAGATGTTTTGGACAGCAACTCCCATAGCGTGGTGCCATAAGACATGCTCACTGAGGTTGATGAGAATCAGTCAAAAAATCTGGAAGGCATCAGATTACCTACTACTGCTGTTGAGTATTTATATAACATTTATTTCTGGCTGCTGTTGAGTGATAAAAGCTTGCTCCATTTCTCTAATGCAGTGAGTAAATCAATTACCTTGTACAAATTCCAATTTTCGGCTTATGGTAGGCAAAGTCCGATTCAGTCTCAGGATCCTATCCAAATGGAAAGCGAACACTTCACTCATGTCAAGAGGTCTTTTGATGATGCCACAGTGACCTTGGCTACATATGTCTTCTTTGACTGACTTATTATCAACCTCTTTTCTCCCAAATACCAGAAGTACTCCATGTTGAGAAGGCACTTCTTGGATACTGTTTATTTTGGAATCTGCCATAAAACGCATACTTAGGATGTCCTCTTTACTCAACCAAGATGGTGGGCTGTCACTGTACATCCTGATATTACTCTCCTGAACATTAGTTTGAACATTTAGGCCTCTTATAATCATTTCAGGTCTCCAGTGGTTTGTATTTTGAGACATTTGTTTTTCTTTTTGCTGTTGTTTCTGCCTTGCTTTCTCTGGAACTACTGCTCCTCTCCTCTTGCTCACAGATTTGCCATAAAATGACTTACGTTGGACTGTGCCACCCACTGAGTTCTTATTCCCATGCTGCAAAGGCAATACTTGCTTCTTTCTTTGCTTGGGCTTCACAGTGCCTCGAATCTTGGCAGGTTTGCTCCTCTTGGACCGCAAAGTGATGTATACCACATTAGGCAACATTGGCGTGTTATTTGTCCCCATCTGGGATTTTTCAAGGTCAGAAAATGACCAGGTGCCATCCAATGGGATTTCAGAAAAATGAGGCTGAGCAACATCTTGAAGATTCCAGGAGTTTGCTTTCAATAGTCCTGTTCTATGTTGTGGTACAACACGACCTACTTGACTGACGAGGAAGCCCAGATATATCACAAAAGCAATGCCCAACAGCAAATTCCTTCGGGTCCTTGGGCACTTGCCACTCCAAAGCAGCCGAGATGAGCACAAAGAACAAAAGAACCAGTTGATAATTTGGCATGTCTGAACCAGGAAGCTCATTTCTCCAGTGAATCAACATGATGGAAGTAGTTTAAGAATCCACTGGTTGCCAGCTCAGATGATGCTGCATGCCTTCTAAATGACCAGATGTCTCCACCTCCTTTTCCAGCTGTTTGTGTATGTATGCCTCTATGCATATACACATTGAAAGTGCTGTACAATTGTAAATGTTCAGTTCTAATGAATCTGACAGCCTACCCTGATAAGCTGTTAAAATCTTTCGGCCATCTCAAAGGGTGTGATTGGGTTCAGTGAATGAATGGAGTCGGCTGTGTAAACAGAGTTAACTGAGTCACAGTATGAAAAGTCTGGGAGTCCCTTCTGGGCTGCTGAACTGTTAGAGGGGAAAGAATGACAAATATCATTTTACAGTCATCATTACCCTCATGGTTATTTTTAAACCATGTAAGTCTCTTCATTTAAAGACTACAGCTAGTGATTATATATACATTCCCAGACAGAAGAAAAGGTTGGTACTTCATGTTATGTATGTCAAATTAATAGAAAACTATAAAAATAATCCTCAAACATAGTATGAAATGAATTTATTTTCCAGAATTTCTGTACATATTAGTTCATATTACTAACAACATTGAGTTAAGTGGCATATTTTTCACAAGTTGGTAATGGGTATTTCTCCTTCCCATGCTAGTGGCAAGGAAGATGTCATAAAAATCATTCACTTTATTTCTTCTTGTTAGCATGGAAATATATAAGGACTATGCAGGAGAATTAAGATTATTATACAATTTTATCAGATTTAACTAAAGCAGAACATACTAGTCGGATAGAAGGATTTACATTCTTGGGTTTACATTCATTTAGGCATCTTAACAAGCAAAGGTTCCTCCTTTTTTCAATGGCTAGATTTTTTTTTAATACAAAAATATCACATTGCAAATAACAAATATAAACAATTGCAGCATGAGTAAATTATGCACATGTGCATATTCTGTTGTAAATGCATCCTCTTGAGTCTAAAAATAGTATTATACTGATGTGTTTACATAGCACATCTGTGGAAAAGACAATTTACACATACAAATGCACATGAACATAACTTTACAATGCTACAAACTACACACCATATGAAACAGAAAATCTTTTACTTATAATAATTGTATTATTAAAATAAAGTTTAAAATAATCTTACCTACACAGCTGGCCCAAATCAAAAGTTTCTAGCAGTAATAAATACTAGCAAAACCTTTAGGAAGTAAAAGAAGTCCATTTTTTCCATAGGAAAAAAAATAAAAAATATCCATCAGCTGGACAATACTTTTACTAAGATCAAGTAAAAAGTTACAAAATAATAAACAAGTTTTTGATGTTTTCAACCTTATTTTTCAAAATCCTAATACACAGTTCATTTATCAAGATGATTCTGTTTTAGAAACGTCAATCCAGATCCACATTCTTTCTATATATTCTGACCATTCAGGATGGGTGTTCCTAGTTAACTGCCACAAACGTACATGAACTTTTCATTTCTTTTAAGCTATTTTAATTTCTGGAATGGGAAAGCCTAGTCTGAAGTCTTGTTTCTAAAAAAGAACAAACTTAGATCTGTTTTTCGTAAGTTCTGAGGGCCCCCTAGTGAACAAAACCCAAAATGGTTTAAGGCCATCATCTTTACTGCAAAAGAAAAAAAAACCTGAGATGTTATTACAATTTATGGCTGCAAAATTAAGCACATTTTATTGAAATAAATCAGACTAACTTTAATGAATTAATTAAAGGACCATCAGTGCCCCAAATTGCTTATAATTTTAAAATTGTCAGCAGAGAGAAGCACTAGAGGAAGGGAGAATGGAGACAAGGATATGAACAAAACAATCCTGTTAAGTTAAATAAGAGGTAGAAAATCTTGGGAGGCCAATGGGCAGAATGGGATTTTTGAAAGGTAAATAATACCAGGGGAGATTTTACCTGACCAAAAATGTCTGCTCTGCCAAATCTAGCTACTCACAAGACAGACACTGACCAGGAGAAAAACTGATGAGTTTGTTGCATACCATCTGCCTAGCCCTCAGGAAGCTGTCCACCTCCCACTCAACCAGCTCATCTTTTTTTTCCTGGACAGGTAGACATATTTTCACAAGTACCAATGAAATGTAGCCATGGACCATTTTTTTCCAGTCATTCTTGTTAACAAAATTGCACGAGCTCCAGTGAATTCCGAACATAAGGGATATCAAGCTTAGTAGGATAATAGCATTCCAGCAATAATGGTGAACACAGAGACATATAGTATTATGTGGATGAATCATAAAGATAAGAAGTTTATTAGTGGATATGATCAGGATACACAGATTAGCATGAGCTAGGAATCAAAGACCAGTCCAAAGTTAGTTACCAGTTTTATTTAATCCAAACATCTAGCAATAGGCCATTACTTCCATTAACGTTACAAATATTTAACATACAATTAAACAGGAGATCTTAATTTGGTTCTACTCACACACCTGCTACTATTTAACTTCCACATAATTTAAATAAATGGGTGCTACCTTTCTTCCCTCTGCTTTATCAGCTATGTCTTCAGAACCGTGGTCCACTGAGGGGGTCTTCCTGAGTCATGTCATCTAGTGTCCTTGATATGTGGATTCAAGCACTGATAATGGAAATAGGATATTGATACAGTGAAGAATATAAGAAGAGGTTTAGTTCAGCAGACGTTTCCCTCAGTGCATATGTACTTATATATTTATTTGATTTATATCCTGTCTTTTCTTCAGGAGCTCAAGTTCCTATACATACCCTAAGGACTGATACAGGTAATTTGTCAAAACTGTGGAGTGAGGAGTTACAATAACCTGTTTTAATAATAATGGGTTAAATTCTTACAGAATGTTAAATATGTAAGTTTTTAATCTTAAAATACCCTTAATTCCCAAAAGATTCTCTTTCAAGGATGTTTAATAAAGGTCGGATGTGAACTGCAATATGTTGGAAATGTAAAATAGTAGTAGATACTAAAACACATTTTAGGCCTGTCCCATATTGCCCTTCTTTAATTTAATTGTGTGAAATTTCTTAATATAGTACTGGAGAGAGAAATAAGATTTAAGAATGCTGATGTAACTAAATTTTTCCCAAAATTATGCTGGCATAAATGGAAAAGGTCACCAAATATATGCAATTTATTAAATAAACTTTGTAACATTTTTGTTATGAACATTTTTTGTTTGTAACATGTTATAAACATAACAAAAACTACTTCACACAAAATAAGAAAACAGTGAGAAATCAAGCCCAACAATGCTATTTGTCTACCTGCAAAAGCAATTATCTGAAAATAAGTGATTACCAAGATGAGAGGCAGGTATCAGAAAACCAGTTCAATATCTCCTTGAGATGTTGGCTTAAGTAAAAATAAGTAGCTGGCTTAAGGAAAAATAAACAGAGCAACAGTAAAAGAGCAGGTAAAGGTAAATGGACGTGGTGGCACAAGGGCTTAATGACGGTGGAGTTTGCCGGTCAGAAATGGTTGGGACTCCAGCGGTTCGGGCCCGGCTCCGCGGGACGGGGTGAGCTCCTGTCCCTTGTCCTAGCTCCTGCCCACCCAGCAGTTCGAAAGCTATTCCATCTGCGAGTAGATAAATAGGGACTCCCGTTTAGATGGGAGGAACCGGCGGTGCTGCGCAGGGGAGCAAAATACTGGTGCTGGCCGAACTCCAAATGCAGCCGGCACGAGCGACGATTGATGCGAGCGGCGAGAAAGATTTACGGAGGAGGAAAAAGCCCGGATGACCCCCTAGCGACCCCTGCTGGTCACATAGCGTCATAGATATATAGCACTAATTATAAAGATTTGTCACTGTTGGGTTTATATATGTACTTTGTGAGCCGCCCAGAGTTCCCCATTGGGGGGAGATGGGCAGAGAATAAATTGAATGTATAAAATAAATAAATGGTGCAGCTGGGTGAGAAAGTTATCAGATCTTATCAAGGACATTTGAAGTCCAGAGAAAAGAAAAGCATTCTTTGAAACTTGCAAGAGCTGAGTCAGATGGTTTGGACCAGAACTAATCAAAGTTCAAAAGTTCAAGATTTGGCCTGGACCTAAAACATAAAAGGACTTCTGAATCCCAGACTCAGAACTTCATTAAAGCTGGATACATGTCTTCCATTCACCTTGCTTGCTGATATCCTTCATCTGCTTAACCTCAGGTAAATATGTATTAAGGTGGAGTTAAGACAACAGAAAAAAGGTGGCAAAACATTGTCATCTCCTTAACTCAGATATATATTTTACTGAGCTCATACAACTACTATGTGTTCCAGAAAGTTTGGCTTTAGAAACAGCCAACAGGTAGTGAGAAGATACTCATGCCAGATCCAAAACACCTCTGCTCACTGGGTCAAAATAATACATATTACTAGTTCCCAATAATTAAATGGAAGAGATCCACACGCTCATTGCTCTTGTGCAATAAATGCCAGTGCTAATAGGTTAGTATCAGCAGATTCTGTCTAATTAGCCATGCTGGCTGGGGAATTCTGGGAGTTGAAGTCCACTCATCTTAAAGTGGCCAAGTTTGGACAACACTGCCCTACTGGAAATGCACGTGATTTTAGATTTAATTTTTATAGACTCATGGATCAGTCTAGATGTTCAGAGATCTGAGAAATATACACAGACTTTTGAAGTGACAGGATTAACAGTGAATAACTAATGAGGTATATTAACAGTGTTACACCAATCTTCTTAGCTTAATATTCTTCCCTGTGTGACAAATTGTTTTATTTCCAATTTAGGGCTACTGCAGTTGACAAAGCAATAAGTAATACAGAAATATAGCCATCTTCCTGTTCAGCCATCTATGGGGAGGAATTTCCTTTGCAACTTTTCTCATGTGTGAAGTTAAAATTGGCTAGTTGGACTTGGCTTCCGACTTGACCATGAAGCACAGTGTATATTATATCTCTCAACCTATGCCACAATGTGCTAGTATGATGGTAAAATAAGGGGTGATCCTATGAATGCTATCTTGAACTCCTAAGAGAAAAAGCAGGTTATACTGTAGATCTGGTCTGCAAAAATCCAGATAATGGCAGTAAACAGATGCTGAAAACTCAAACTTTTTCCTTTCCTCTGGTGTCCAGAGTTTTGCAGCACAAATCTAGTAATCCTAATACAGATTTAGTGCATCTCCCAAAAATATAGTTAAGCCATGCACTCTGCTTATCCTTATGCCCTGCTAACCATGGCATGAAGACACCTCAATAACTGGTTTCAGATTTTTTTATTTTATTTTTATTATTTGGTTTTAGCTCATGATGCAGCCTTTGTCTCAGCTCCAGCTGATCCCAAAGGCAGCAGTACCTTCTTTTTTGTGCCTTGCAGATTTTTCAGTGGCCAAAAGGTGTAGTAACACGAGACGAGAAAGCTGCTAATGGCCTCATTCCAAATGGCACCACATGGCTGCTGGTCATTTAAAAGAGAAGCCCACGCATTCCAAAAGAGAAGGAATAATGGTTGATAACAGCAAAGCTCCCCTACCTGCAAAAACTAACTTTTTTTTTTTTTTTTTTGGAAAGAGGGAAATTAGTTTTCAGCCATATTGTATTAAAATGATCTGTCTTGCCAACCTGAGTCCGGAAGTGTTTCAGTGATATCACTAGGAGACAGTCAAGCACAGAATTCATATTCTCTCTCTCCTTCTCCCTCAGTTCTGTTTGCCAGAACACAATCCTGGTTCTCTCAGTCTAATAACTGGTTTTGCACTAACCACACGAGCAGACGCATCAGGCTAAAACGCGACCAGCTGGATGGTGCCCTGATGCGCCGTGCGAACGTATCCAGAATCTCACAAAAATCTGTAGGTCTTTAAAATAGTACAGGATTTTTTTTTCTTCCTGCAGCTGACTAACGCTGTCTGCTCTTCTGAAAAAGCCACATAACTATTCCTCCTTGGCCGGTTAAATTTAATGCTACCCTCTTTCACCAAGCAGAGTCGCGAAGCAAAGCTACTTCCAAAAAAGCCATTTTCCTTTTTCCCTTCTGCTCTAATCTCGCGGGATCCTAGCTTTAAGAACTGACGCGAGATTTCAGCCGTTGGCGGGTGCCTCGCTGGAAGCGTGGAATCCGTTTTCCTTTTGACGTCTCCTTCCTTACGTTTTGAATAGACCCAACAACGTAGTTTGCCCGCAACGAAGCTCCGACAAGAACGTGGCTTTTAAAATACACAACGTATCGCCACGGTGAGGCTACTACCAGATCTGGGCTGCAAAAATCCAAACGACCACAACATGGCAGCAAATAGCTACAGTAAACGCTAAGCCGTCGCTGCCATCCCGAGGTCGCCTAGACTTTGGCGGCTGGGATCTGGCCCGAGAACTGTGGAGACGCGTCATGTGAGAACGGGGCGGAGCTCCTTGCTTCTTACAGCCGTTGGCGCTGGAAGTCATCGGAGCAGGAAGCAAGAACCGGGCGGATGGCTTGTAAATAACACCAGTACTGTATACGGAAGGCAACATTTGCCTTTCTACTAAAAGCAAGCAAGGAATTACACAGATAAGTGTTGGTTTCGGTGGCGTAAATTCTGTAAATTCTCAGCAAAACAGAAAGGAAGGGAAGGTCCTCTTGAAGAGCCGAAGAAAGAGGTGATTGCAACCTTATCCAAATACCGGAAGCGTTTGGACTGGCTAGTTGTCCCGACCTTGTGCCCTCCAAACGTGCTCGAATGAAACATGCCAGCATTCTTGCCCGCAGAGCAAGTTGGCTGGGCATTCCACACGCTATAGTCCTGTGGGTTACAAGGTGGAGGAAAGCTGGAATAAATTCATCCTGCGTTCAGTCACTGAAGTAGTTTTCACCTACTTGCTCCTTTCTAGATAAGTTCTAGGTAAGATGCCTAGTCATCTTGGAGTTATAGGAATTGTAGTTCATCATAGTCTGACCCGATTCAGTAGTCAGCATATGGGAAAAAAGAAGCTCCAAATACAATTATCATCAAATTCAAATCAGATAAATCACCCCATTTTTTTAAAAAAAGTTTTGAATGGCTTGACTTGAGAACTAAACCATGTGCTAGGAATGCTTCTAGTAATAAAAGCACTGCATGGTATTGCAAAATGAAAGTGCCATAGCTATTTTTAGGTATCATAACACAGACGTGGGCAATCTGTGGACTTCCAGGTGTTGAACTTTAATTCCCGGCTGCCTTAGGCAATATCCTAATGGTGAGAGATGGTGGGATTTGTAGTTCAGCCACAGTTGTTCCTGGAGTCAAAATGAATCTCTGTGGGAGAGTCCTTCCCTTCCCAGGACTTGCTCCTTGAGCGTAATGCCTTTTGGTAAATGTCCAATGTCTTTAATTGTGCACAGTGCTTCAGAAGAAAGTAAGGGCAAAGAATTGTAGGAAATTAAATGGCCAATTCATACTTTGAGATAGCAGATACAGCCCAGTGTATTGGGTTAGGTTCAGGTCCTTTTGAGTCCTGACGAAAAACCCAATCCTCTTTCCCTGAATATTTATTTACAGAGTTATGTTGAGAGTAGTTATGAAACCTCAGTGAGGCTCACAAGTCTACCACTTGTGTAAAAGTCACAGTGAGGAAGCAGGCGTGCCCCCCAAAGCCTTGTGTCTATATGTTCTGTTCAATGACATCTGCATTTGCTACAGCATCTGAAAAGGCAGCCTATGTGTTTATTTTTACAGTTTATTCTTGCCTTTTTCCTCGGGGGCACCCAAGCTGGTAACAAAAAATAAAGCAAAAGCTGTTGGGTTCTTGGTGTTCTCTGAGGTTGGTTGTTTTCCTGCAGATGTTTTGTTAGCAGGCTAGGTAACATAATCAGTGCACTGATGTTACCTAGCCTGCTAATGAAGCATCTGCAGGAAAACATCCAAGCTCAGGGAACACCAAGAACCCAACAGTCAACCCTAACTACAGATATTCTCTACTATTGAGAACAAAAGTCCTTAACATCTCATAAAAGCAATTCAGATTACTGTTAAAACTAAATTAGGCTGAAATTACTCTAATGTGTTCCTGCTTATTGCCCACTGGTAGTCAGTCTGTCACATTTTGCATCAATTGAAGTTTCCAGATGCTGTTTAAGGGTAATTCCATATAAATCACATTTCATTAGTCAGATTAGGATGTAATCTTCGGTCTGGCCAATGCAGGAATAGTCAAAGCTGCTGTACTAGACATAATCCTTGTTCCCACATCCTGGGGATCCAAAGACAGATGAGAGTTAAGGGGAGCTCTGTAGACCTATGCTTTTAGGAAAATGCAGCTCTCTTCCAGAATAAGATGGACACCACCTCCAGAGTCTGTTTTCCTACTGACCAGTAGCACCTCTGTCAACATGTAGCTGAGGATTCCACATATTGGAATTTCCAGCCACAGAAGAAGCTTTCAGGTATCTGCCGAATATGGATAGGCATCATTTTGCAACATGAAACTGAATGTGTGAACTTCAGTGTGAGCCCACTAAATGCACCAAAATTATGGACAGAGCTGATGGGCATGGTCCCATTTTCCCTCTATAACTTGACATAGGGTCGAGATTAGTTTTGTTAATTGCTTTTGTAAATGTTTTTATCGGTGGTGATCCATTTTTTTTAATTACCTAATCCTTGTTTTGAATTACTGCTTTAATTTTACCTAAATGCTAATTGTAACAAATCAGAATAAAGGGTGCATCATATAGTAATAATAGCATGAGGCCTTTGTAAATATTTTGACATGTCATTTGCTCAATGGTCTCTCCTTCCAGTGCTGCCAGAAGAAAGGAAATCCAGAGAATTCCTTACAGAGTCAAGTCAGAGACTGAAAGCAAATGGAGAACTGGCAAGGAATCCCCCACTCTGTCAGCAGTAATACAACAGATCTAACCATTGGCTTTACTTCTTCAGCAGTCGCTGTTGTCTTATTTGGAACAAACTTTGTACCAGTGAAGAAGTTTGACACTGGGGATGGTAAATGCTCATTCTTAAACAAAATTTCTGTGACCATGTGTGCAAGTGTTCTGTGTGCTGTGTGCAAGTAGTTGGCACTTCATCTATTTTGACCTGAGAGTCCCTTTAAATAATTCCAGGTGCTATCTAGCTGCTGCCTAGAGTCAACTTGTATAGTGAGATGGGCGGCATATATAAATTTGAAAAATAAATAAATGAAAGGGCAAATAAAGGATACTTCTAGGTGGGCTGAAGCATTTCACTAACCCAGAAGTGCACAGAGTTCCAAAACTTACTGTAAAATTATTATTTTAATGTAATGTAAAAGAAACATTATGAAATATAAGTATACCGCTCATAATTATATTAATTGTGTTTAAATACAATTAAATCAACTCTGGTTTTGTTATGGCCTCACCCACTTATTTGCTCTAGTCTCACCTTTTTTTTTTTTTTTTTTTAAAGTGCAGCCCTCAGCCTGAAACAGGTTGCATTCTCCAGGATAATTGCCCTTTCAACAAAATGAATAGTTGATATTTCTTGTAAATTATTACATGACACATAGGATCTAGATAAATGGTCTAGAAGCTATTTAGTTCCCCTAGATAAAGGAAAAAATTGTCTTCTATTTCAGTTCAGTTCTGTTGCAAGCTTTTATAAAAGGGTATTTCTTGAATACTGATTTTTCCATAATGCAAGACTAAGTTGTGTGTTATATATTAAGCACATTATTTTTAAACAGCATGCTTAGGTCAGCCACTTTTATTTTGAACGAAAAATTGCTGTGGGGGTCTTGACTTAGAATGTGCTCCCAGCTTGACCCGCCAGACTCAGTTTTCTCACCAGCTGCTGTTTACACTCAAGGGCACTATTTATTACAGACCTTTGGAGGTAAAGGAGATACTGGTGATGTTCAGCAGTATCTAGGCAGGGCACGTATTTTGGATCTTCAGAATAAAAGAAACCAGCTTAAACTTTTTAATAGGTAGTTTGACCAGACAACCTCTTGGTTCAACAATTTTACTTCTTCACCTTCCGTTGTTCTGTGACCTTTTCCTACATTCTTTTTGATCCTATTAGTGCATCTCTGTGTATTCTCAGGGTATAGCTTCTCAGTTTACTGCCTCCTCTTCACCACCGTGCCTTTTACTTTTTCCATTTTGAGGGACCTCTTTTCTTCTATCTGTCTTTAGCATCTAGACTTTTTTAAAAAAGATTTTTACTGCCCTTAATGTCTGGTTGAGGCGGAACAGTAGCTAACATACCCTTTTATTTCTGTTGCTGCAGTATCATTTGTAAACATTCCATAACATCACAGATCTTTATTCAACAAATAAAAAGTGTTTCACAAGTACAGAAACCTGCATTACACACACATGCACAAACCCATATATACGTATTTTATCAATTATTATAAATAATTTTTGTGCTCTTCTTTTATTCTAGGAATGTTCTTTCAGTGGGTTCTTTGTGCTGCTATCTGGATTGTTTCTTTAATTGTTAACCTGATTCAGAACAGCCCTAGATTTTGGCCTCTTGCTATGGTTGGTGGCTTTTTATGGGCTACAGGTAATACTGAATAATCCTTCTCCTTCAGAATTTACTACAGAAAGATCTGTCGCAGTTTGCATGGTTTACAGGAGTGCTGTAAAATATAACAAACCTGAGCTCAACAACGTACTGAGTTATAATCTGAGTTATGACACACATTGAGATATCTGGGTGACAAGGAACCAACCGCTGTGTCATTCATGACACCTGTATTTTTCCTGCTTGAAATGTTGTGATTAGCAATAGCAGAAGTATAGCTGGACTCCGCAGGCACTTGTTTTAAAGGACAAGTGAAGACTCACTTGTTCATCTGGGCATTTGCAGAGCAACAACTGCTCTGAAACCTAAATGATTTTTAATGTTTTTATGGTCTTGCTTTATGGGTATTTACTTTGTTTTTAATGTTTTTATGTACTTGTCTTTATTGGAGACTGTTCTTAATTGTTTTGTATGCCATTCTGGATTTCTTCAGAAAGAATAATGCAACAATGACACTAATAAAGTAGGTTAGGAAAAGGTTTTCATTTTTTTTTTTTACACTAGAAAATTAAAATGTGGCATTTATTTAAAATATGGGTTATATTTTAAAGGTGTTTATATCAACCAGAGCACTTAGCTATGATAATATAATGGGATTAACCTAAAATCCCTCAGAGGAGACATTTGTTATGTCCTGCCCACCAGGAGCATCATCATGTGATAAGCTTCTCGAGGTGTACTAGGGTATGTGAGGAGAGCTACTTCATACAGTTTTCCTGATTGCTCAGTATCTTTCCTCACATACAGGATTGGAATGTGTAATATTTGTGAATTATGCTTCGTTTCATTGTAGTCAGCACAGAGCATGGCTGATGAACATAGCAAGAAATGTAAGTCAGCAAAATCTCACAAATCTCTGTTGCATTTGAATGTTTAAGAGTTATGCATGCCCAATATTCAGACAAATTTAGATAGAGGAAATGTTATCCACCAAACCATAATGGGTATTAAATGTACACTAGTGGTAGTGACTATTATAGCTCATTATAATGATATAAACAGGTATTACTGCTTCTGTCTAATCAGTGGGTTTCATTCTTCTGTGCAGGTAATGTAACAGTTGTCCCAGTTGTTAAAACCATTGGGTTAGGCCTTGGTCTTTTAATCTGGGCTTCTTTTAACTTGATAACTGGCTGGGCAAGTTCAAGGTAAATATGCTGCATGCTTAACCTTAACTCTGGGGAACCGTGCTTGTATTTCTACCATTTAATCAAAGCTCATAAATAAAATTCTTGGAGGAAGATTTTTTTTTCCCTCTCTATATCATACCTATTTGTAATTAATTGTGCAAGAGGATTACATTCTCTTGCTCACAAGATTAGATTTAGAAATGTTATTGGACTTCTTATATTTGAATGTAATTATTCCATATTTATTTGCTCATACGGTGGCTTCAATAAGTTACAGACCTCTTTTGGCAGATTCTTTCTTTTCCACCCCACCCCACCCCCCAAAAAACCACTCGCTATATTGAATAAGTTCACCATAACATAAAAGCATATAGAAATGCTAATAGGCATTAAGCATTTAGTAATTTTTCAAAATTTTCAAAGTAGCATTCACTCTGAATAGTATGACATTTCAAGTGTTTTAAATGTAATGGTTTAGATCAGTGTGCATGCTTTCTGATGTTGAACATATTCAGCAACATCTAGAGGACCACACGTTGCTCATCCTTGATGTTAATAGTATAAAGGAACAAAACAATGTTATCTGCATGGATAGATTTATTTATATATCTGTATGTAGCAGTAGTTAAACTGCAGTTACGGTGTTTCCCTAATTAATGCTTTCATTGTGCTTGTTCTGAGAGAGAGAGAGAGAGAGAGAGAGAGAATGTATTTGTGCAAGGGTTATGATTATTACTGATTATCTGTAAATATATCCTTATCTCCTTATTCTTTTCTTGTGCTCAGTTCATTTTTATAACTTAAAAAAATCATTGTGAAATTTGGAGAAAATTATACATGTTTTTAATCTCCCATTTTATAGATTTGGTTGGTTTGGAATTGACCCAGAAGAAGTCAGAAGACCAGTTCTGAATTACGTTGGAGCAGCACTTTCAGTACTGAGGTTTTTAAAAACAGAAGCATGATTATTTATGTTTTACATTACATTTACATGAAATGATTATTTACATTTTAAAATGTCTGTAAGCGTTCAAAATCAAATGAATCAAGGTGTATCTATTTTATTCATGTGACCTAAACTACAATCCTAAACATGCTTTACTAGAAAGGATATCCCACTAGATTCCTGTGTGTGTTCCAAGTAAATAAATATTGGATTGGATTGTTTTTAAATTAATAATGTTTGGAAAATGTATAAATATTTTTTCTTTAGATATTAAAGTGTAATACATTGCAGCAGGTAAAGAAAAAGAAACACCAGATAGCTCAAATATATACTGCATAACTATATGGATAAACTATATAATCCTGGGCTTAGTGTTTGATGTTATCTCTTTGCAGCACCATCATATTTCTTTTCATAAAAAGTGAAGTTCAGAACTCTTCACCATCTTCAGAAAGCACTCCATTATTAAGAGAACAGGTATGTTTCTTTTTTGTTGTTGTTACAGTTTTCAGGATGGTGGCTAAAGCCTATTAATTTTCCACTGATAGAGCTTGCTTCAGCAGCTGATCAGCCCAGATAATCTCCTTGCCTTCAGAGCTGCTGTGGAGAGAGGATGTAAAACAGTGTCTCTCAACCTCAGTGACTTTAAGATGGGTAAACTTCATTTCCCAGAATTCCCCAGCCAGCAAAGCTGGGGAATTCTGGGAGTTGAAGTCCACTCATCCTAAAGTTGCTGAGGTTGAGAAATACTGATGTAAACGTACCATCACATGACACTGGCTATCAACCCAGTAAATGTATGCCTCTGTTGTGGAACAAACATTAATATGGGGCTTATTCCAACTACTTGCTGCCCAAAGCTTTGTGGTAAATCCTTCTTTTCCCCTGATTCAAATAGATTCCTGAATGAATTAGTTCCAGACTGCTGATTTTCACTATGGTAGATCTACTCAAACAGGACTTTTCAAGGGCTAAATTACATATTTATCAAGGGCTGAATAACTAGTAATGAGCATGAAGTGAGAACATACCTAACCTCTGGTAAGCATTTGTCTGTTCTGTTGGATATTTGGTAGATGGCTATCATGTCCTCTTTATCTGAACTTTAGCTGATAGTTTGTTTAGTTGTTTGCTTGCCAGTGACTGATACTACCATTGCTCGAGACCTGGGTTTTAGTACAGGTAGTCCTCACTTAACTACCATTCGTTCAGCGACCGTTCAAAAATACGGTGGTGCTGGAAAAATGGACTTAAGACCTGTGCCTGAAATTACGACCGTTGCAGCACCCCCACAGTCACGTGATCAAAATTCAGGCACTTCGCAGCCTCCCTGCACTTATGACCACAGGGGCGCTTCAGCTCCCCCACCTACATATCTTCCCCCCCTCTCTGCCCTTTTGGCCTCCTGCCGCCCTGTGCTTTGTCACCCCAGCTAACCTTTGCCACCATCTTCTTGTTCCCGCTGCTGACGAGGCATGCCCAGTTTAGCTGCTGGGCCCTATGGGACTTTCTGGGGAAGCCAGCAGGGAAGATTGAAAATGGCAATCACATGATCTCAGGGTGCTTGGCAATTGCAAGCCGCTGCCGCCTGCTGAGGACTCCCTCTCAACTCTGGGGCTGGCTGGAAGTGCCTTGTGCCAAAATCCAAGCAGGATTTTTAGCCATGGAGGATTTTCAGACCTGGAGTGGAGAGGCTTCAGAAGCCTCTCGACTCGGGTTGAAAATCCAAGTGGTTCTGAGGCACCCCCGACTTGCACCGCACCCCCATGCACCCTCCCTGACCCTCCCACGCACCCTCTCACTCCCCCACCCACCCAACAGCACCTGGGGTTGCAACTTCCTGCTGGCTTCCCCACTGACTTGATTGTGGGAAGCCAGCAAGAAGTTGCCTCGCGTAATGACCGAGGCATTCACTTAACAACGGCAACCAAGACTGCTGGCATAGTGAAGCAGTCACATGATAATTTGCATAATAATCACATCGCTTAGCAACCTAAATTCCAGTCCCAATTGTGGTCATTAAGCAAGGCTACCTGTAACTATATATTTTAATAGGCTTTCTGGCTTTTATCCCTGCTTGTGAACCACTTTGAATTAAATCACCCTTGTGTTAGGAGGGTGGAATTAAAATACTTTAAGGAAAATTTTATTGAATTACACTTTAAGTACATTAAGCAGAATAAGCCTCCATTTAGTGAAATATATACTAAGTAAAATAAATTCTGTTAAATAAGCTTTAAGAATATAGAGTTTGAACTTTCTTTCCATAACTAAAAAAAAAAATTTGTGGCAAGCAGAGAGCATTAAAAACGATAATAAATTAGTAGTAATATTAATATTAGCATTAGTATCACAGCTTTCTTTCAAGATTTATAATCTTTTCCTCTTTCTTGTTTTATCCTTATAACAGTTATATGAAATAGTCAATGCTGAAAAATAGTAACTGATCCAGTGTTATCCAGGGAGCTTTATGGTTGAATAGGGTTTGGAACCATGATGTCTATAGTTTTGTAGATTAAGTTATTGCACTTTGCTGGCTTTAGAAAAATCTTGTTAGGAAAAGTGTCTGAAATTGAGGATGGCCAGTTCTGTGTTCTTAACATCCATTTTGTTACAAGGATAAGGAGCTCTTGCACGATTTGTAGAAGAGGTGTGGAAGTACCTGGGTCAATACTGTACATAGTATCTATCCTGTGAATGGAGAGGATAGATAGCACATAAATTGTGCTTACATCATATCATTACAGTTGGGCTGAATGTCAGTGGCTGTGAACATCAATGCAGAGCATCAGAAAAAGAGGAAGGGCTACTGAATGGTTGAGTCTGGGGGAAAATGCTGGTGATATATACCTGCATACTGTCAGAGAAAATGTGTTAATAGATTTTACATCCAACTATTTTGGAAATAAGTGGGACAGTTCTTTCTTCCATCAATGTATAACAAACTTTTTTTTTTGTTACAGAAAGCATATTAACAGTTTAATTCAATACATGTCTCCTCACATTTCATTTAGGAAGATGTGCATTGATTTGCAACTTTAAATAAAATGTTACAAAATAATTTATAATTTGCTTAATAATTATAAAAGCTGATATAAAGCCTTCCAGTAAGCAGGGGAATGTGTTGATTTGGATTTTCAAAAAAGGTAGTTTTCAACTGTACCACTCAATTCCCTTTTCTAATAGAGTTCTGTCTATCAAGTAAAGACTGATTTGGATGCATTCAGATGCATTTGGAAATCTTAAAAAATTAAATGTTTTGATTTTCATCAACAGTCTATCAACACTTCTGAATACAGAGTTGAAAACAGGAGCGATGTATCTTGGGTGGACAACCTTTCTCCATTGGGAAAGAGAATGGTGTAAGTTCTGGGCATCTTTCCTCTGCCATCTTTTATTCCCTGTGACTTGCATTCTGCGATAGATGTTAGTCAAAAGAGATGGTAAACTCTAATCATTTAGTCGCAGTCAAGAACATTTGCTGTTTCTTCCTTGATTAGAATTTCTGAAAATCAGCAGCGGTTCTCCAACAGTGTTCTGTTTTCTGTGATTCTGTGATGTGCAGTTTTCTGTGATTCGTGTGCAATTAATGTTGTAACTCAGTCAGTTTGAAATATCTTTGTCTTTCTTTTCCTGCAAGAGGCTGCTCTTTGGCTGTGATAGCTGGGATATTGTATGGCTCTAGTTTTGTACCTGTGCTTTACATCAAGGACCACGGCAGAAGAAATGGAACTGTGTATACAGGAGCCAGTCAATTTGGTAAAAGCAGATGACTTCTTCTGAAAGTAATGTATGGATAGTCCTTGCTTAATGACCATTTGTTCAGCAACTGTTCAAAGTTATGAAGGCGCTGAATGAAGGGATGCTGCTGCCTGCCAAGAGGACTCCCTCTTGTCTTCCTTTTACATCTCTCACGCCAACTACCTTAGTAGTAGATTTCACAGTACTTTTAGTGGACTATGTTGTTCTAAAATCAATTGCTTACTTTAGGAAAATAAATATGAATTATTTAGCTTGATCTTAAAATTATTGTGTTACATTTAAAAGTGTTCTTGATTAATAGATTTAAAAGTATGTCCGTTTGCGTGATATTGCCCGAAAATATCACATTAGTAAGAATTTACCGATTTATGCAGGTTAAGAAAAGATGCTCATTTAAATAAAATATAGTATAATATACTGATTACATTAAAATATATAGATAGGTTGCCCTTGTTATTTGCTGAGGTTCTGTTCCAGCCAAACAACTGCAAATAACTAGACTGTGGAAACTGAGACCATGAAAAAATGTACTTTATGTAAAAGCTTGTCTGCAGTTTGTACATGTTACACCAAAAGGCACCCCAGATTGTGGGAAAATGGGAGTTGTTTACTGTGGATTGCACATTAGGTATATATTTTATAACTTTGGATATATGAAAGTATGGCTAGTGAAACAGGACAACGAAGGCCACCTGTATAGTGTTCTCTTTACTGTGTGTGTGTGTTTTGTTTGTTCTGTGGATTTCAAGGGCAGACTAACAGGGTCAGGAAGAGGGGCTCCAAAATCTTTAGACTTGCCCTCTCCTTAGCACACTGGGCAACCTCTGTTTCAGATCTGAATGGATTGCTGCCCATTCCACTGTATTTTCTGTCTGAGACCTAAGCAGTCTAGTAGGAGGGCAGATATATCCACCATTCTTTACAAAAGACATTAGATTATTTTTTCTTCTGTAGTGAAAACTACAAGGGTCTCTGAAGCAGAAGTGCTTGCAAGTAGTACTTATCCTTAGCATAAGAAATGAACACTCTTGTGCAGCAGTTTCTAAGATAATAATTATAAGAAAATAAAAAGGCTTCAGTGTGTGAATGCATTGTCTTAAAATAGTTATTCAGTATTTTAAAAAAACAGAATTTTTAAGAAAGAGGAAAAAAGACTGGGGGAGAACTTTTGAGAGGGCACGCCTTTTTCTATCATGTTTTCATTGTTTTATGGTCTTTAGCATCTGTAATTATCAGTAGGTCCCATTCTCTGGAGGCAACTCACAGAAGGCTGTAATATCTGTTGCTAGAATTTCTTTGCTTCACAGTTTCCTGAAAAGATTGTGATAATAGGAATGGAGACTCTTTTTCCTCACTGAGCAATGCTACTTACTATAAATCTTGTAGCCCAGGGAGTTCTCAACTTTCATGCGTCTTCTAGTTACAGCTGTGCTTATTTTTATTAGGGATATGAAAATGTTGATTAATTAGAACAAAAATCCCCCAGTTAATACATAGTGAATGACTATAACATGTGATCTTTCCTAAGTAATCACATCTGTGCATAACACTGGTGAACTTCCCGAACGTATTTCCTAAATATATTTATGTATTGTATATCCCTTGATATTTATTTCAGATTTAGATTATGTATTTGCCCACTTCAGCGGCATCTTCCTTACAAGTACTATCTACTTTTTGATCTACTGTGCAGCAATGAAAAATAACCCTAAGGTTTATCCTGCAGCTATAATACCAGGTATAACTATCATGTGAAAACAAATATTAATCTGGTTGGAATATATACCTTATTAATAAGTACCTTTTCATGAGGTTTGCTATGCTGGGCATGATTTTTAGTGCCCTTTGAGATCAAATACCTTTCTGTGAATATTAATTTAATGTAGTATGCTTGTTCAGCGTTCATAGAGAAAAGACATACAGTAAATGGAAAAATAAATCCCTTTAGTTCATTCTGCTGGAGCTAGAGCTCCAGAAGTATTGGCTCTTGCGTATTTCTGATGTTGAATATAAGAAAAGCAAAATACTTCTTTCACTTGATAGGAAGACTAATACAGGATTATTATAAGAATCAGAACTACATCGTGCATATAAGCATGTGAAAGCACAGTACTATATTGTGCATATGATCTGGAGGTTGACCATGAATTGCTTCTTTCCCTGCGTAGTGTCCCTCCCCTCCAGCCTTATGTAGCTTTTGTAGCTTAGATTCTATGAATATAATAATAAACCCTTTCCCCAGATAGCACTGGCCTGACAGACGATATTTGGGTGCACAGGGAAAGCTCAGGATTTGCAGAAACACCCCCTCCCTCCAGTAAACAATCGGGAAAGAAATCAAGGAAGGAAATCCCAGAGATGAGAGAACTTGGAAGGGCCATGAATTGTCGTGGCCTTGAAGGGCATAGTGTGCCGGCAGAAATATTCAGGAGCGCTCCAGGATGTAATGCTACAGTAATCTTGTTTCTCACCTCTCGTCAGGATTTATTTCTGGCATATTATGGGCAATAGCCAATTGCTGCTGGTTCTTAGCAAACCGCTACCTCAGTGCTGTTGTGAGCTTCCCAATAATCACTGCTGTAAGTATCACAGAAATCACTCGGTGAATAAGTGGGAGGGAGGCGCCTGCTGAAGTTTCTCTTTTATGCAGGTGTTGTGCTGTTCTCAAGGAGCTCTTCCTGTGCAACGCATTATATGTTATTCCTTAGAAGAATATTGTTTGATCTCAAATTTTAAATTGACTTTCATCTGGCTCTGCTCATATGGTTCTGCTTATGCAAAGCCAATGGCTGGTGGCCCCAATCTATAAAGTAATAAAAGGAGGATCCAAACAGGGGGAGCAGGATGTAGCAGTCCTATTTTTGAAGGTCCTCCTAACTGAGACTGATAGGGCAGACATAAGTGTTGACACCATCCTGGATTGTTTCTGTTGTGAATTCATTCTAGGGAAGGGCCGCGGACCTTATCCTTGAAGTCTCAGGGGGCTTCCCAAGATCAGGATTTCACAAACTTGGAAAGTGTTAGCCACAAAGGCTGGCAAAGCTGAAGGTCCGATCTTAGATTTCTGTCCCTGGTATCAGAGTCCTGCTGCGGTGGCCATACAACAGTGAGGCCAGCCAGATAATTCTGTTTGTTTTCAAAGCAGTTATAGAGAGGGGAAGACAAGCATTCCCTCCCTCCATGACCCCACAAGGTTCAGTGTTCACTGCTGCTGCACTTGACAGACCCAGTGTAACAATTACGATGAGGAACGGGCTAACAACTTTTTCTTTTTTCTCCCACCTCTTCACAAAGAATATATCACTGTGGAAGGAAATAATGAGAAAAGAGCATCTGTCCCTCCCCACATATGCACAAGTAATTGTGGAACTCGGTGGTTGTACTGATTCTACTGATACATAAAATAACAGTGAAAATAAAAGTAGTCAGAGCCTTTCTGAGATTAAAAGTGTAGAGCACAATCGAGGTCACGCCATTAGCAGAAAAGAAATTGGATAGCTTGGAAACAAGTGAAGAAGGGTTTTTTTACAGTTCTTTATCTTTGGTACTCCCAGTTGTTTCGTTTTGTTTTTCCAGTTTTGTCATCAGTAAAAACAGCAAAGAAATGCCCCACGTATATGTCTATGATGACTGTATAGCAAGAACTGAGCTTTGTTTCAATCTGGTTTTGCTACAGACTTGTTTAGAGGGATACATTTCACTTTCAGAATCTGGCCAGTACCATAACTGTTTGTTTTGCAGGAATGTCTAATGTAGCCTTAGTACAGCTGCTGAAATACATAGATGAAATCAGTTGTAAATGTCAGGCCCAGTCCAAGAACAACAGGGAAACAATCCATCCAAGTTCAGTTCCTTTATTGCTTACACCATATGGACAGAATCTTGCCAGACTAAATCTGTACTACTCTAACCTAGTGGATGTACCCTGGGAGATTCTAGGGAGTGGCTATCCTAAGTCAATTCCTCTTCCTACACTCCTGCTCGGACTGTGCTCTCTCTTGTCTCCCCCCTGCCTTCCTGGAACGTGCTTCCTCCTTCCTGAAAACCTGCTGCTCCACTCCATTCCATCACAATAAGCAACAGACCCAGCTAATCACATTATCAATTCTAAACCGTTAAAGACTGCAAAGGGGGATTTTTAATGAATACAATGCTAATTTAGAAGAAGGCTCTTATTCAGAATTCAACAAGGGAGGAGACTACACCTACAGCCTTCTCTCCCCCAACCCTTGCTGTCACTCATCCCCTCATTTTCTGTTTCCCCTGAGCATTTCTCTTTCCACTCTGCTTAGTGTCTTTTTCTTCCTATTTCCTAGTTGTGTAGAGACAAAAACTCAAAGAAAGGAACAGCCCCTAACATAATGTTTAAAATAAACTTTATTGGCCGCTGGGCATATCTTATGAGATAATAATAATATAAAATCTTTCTGATTATTGGTTCTTGAGCTTTCTTAAAATGTTACTTTCTTCCACTTACTTTGTCCTGTCTTAAACACTCATAGACACTGTTCATTAAATTCGTCTTCTAGGGTCCTGGTTTTATAGCTGCAATGTGGGGAGTGTTGGTGTTTAAAGAAATAAAGGTATGGAACACAACAACTGAAACCTCCTTTGCCCACCATACAATACCTTTATCTGTCCCTCAGATATGACATTTAGTGTGTTTTTAATAAATGGGGCAGCAAGTTAGATAATTGAGTTGTGTCTCTATTTCTTCCATATATTTCTAGAATGTCAATAGTTTAAATTCTCATGTCTTCTAGGTGAGATGTATCAGCTGAGAGTTGAATGTTTTCTGAACCAGGGGATAATGTGATGCCCAAAGCTGCTTACTGCTCTTAGAGACTGCCAAAAGTTTTACCAGATTGTCATTTTGAACATGACAGATGGGGAAAATTAAGTACATGCCTGAAAAATAATTGGATTAAGAGGCTCACGTTTAATCTCATTTAAATGTAAATGAAATGAATTAAAATTTAATTTATGTCCTATTTACACCCACTGCTTTTTGAAGTGTAGCTTCAGAAGGCCAACTGTAGCCCTCAGCCTAAAAAAATGTGTACACCATTAAAAAAAAAAGGCAATCATAACCTTGCCACCAATATTCTTATAAAATGCATTCTAGTGCATGTACATCTGTTGATTGGCAAACATGCCAATACTGTTTTCGATTTCTACAAAATCATGTTATTTCTCTTCTTGTTCCTCCTTTTCCCATCCCACAATGTTTATGCAGGGACTGAAAAACTACCTGCTGCTCTTAATAGCATTCTGCATTATTTTGGCTGGATCCCTCTCTACAGCTTTTTCTAAAGTGTGAAGAAACATCTTTTAATCCAGCAGATGGCACCACTAGTTAATACATGTAAGACTTTCAAGAAGATTGCATCTGCTCTTTGGGGGTCACTGATACCTTTGTTCTCACCAGAAAAAACAGAAAACCTTCAGAACTTCTTTTGCTTAATGCAGAACATTCATTGTGGTCTTCCTTCATTTTTAAAAATAAAAAATACATTTTTTAAAAGAACCTTAAGCCTGCACAGTTATGAGATCAAACATATATCAAGGGTTTTGTTGCTGTAATTTTTTACCTCCTGGTTTGTTACTATGGGTGGCGGGGGAGGGAGGGAGGGGAGGGGAGGGAGGGAGGGAGGGAAGGAAGGAAGGAAGGAAGGAAGGAAGGAAGGAAGGAAGGAAGGAAGGAAGGAAGGAAGGAAGGAAGGAAGGAAGGAAGGAAGGAAGGAAGGAAGGATCAGTTTGTCCTGCCTTTTCTTTTCCTTTTCCTTAGTTGTTGTTTTTTTAATACACAGATTCACATAAAATTTTGGGGGACCCCAATTTTTTTTCATTACTTAATGGTGCCTGGATTGGACTTGTAAAATTTTAGAGTTTTATTTTCCAACAGGCTGACAGTAGGCCCATGAAGAGTTTGCTATGTGGGCTGTGCTGAGATTCTTTAATGCAGAAAATCAAGTGGGCTTCTTGAAGTTAAGCAGGCTCATGGGTTGTCATCTGGGAACTCTTGTTTATAGTATTATGGGTTCTTGATATAAGAGGTGTGGAATATACTACATTAAATAAATGACCATTTAAGAATGTATAGTTGTGCAGAGAGCTCACCATGAAGTCCTTTGACTGAAATATTACATCTTTTATTTATACCATATCTTTCTACCCAGGCAAGTATTTAGGGCAGCTACTTCAAAAAAAAAGTATAAAAAGTTTTTTAAAAATTAGAATAATAAGTCAGTTTAAAGCCTGTTAGAATGTACAATAATGGTGAAGACACAATGACAATTAAAGCCTCAAGTTCTCAGGGAGGGGATTGTAGTTAGTTCTACAAGTATAGACCTAAATAAAGAGTACCAGGGAGCAGGTTGAGTAGAAATAATGGGAACAAGCCAGTAATCTGATTTGGAATAAAGCAGTTCCATGTTCTCACAGGAGACTCTGCACTCCCATTTTGGGCAAAATAGGACCAAAGCTGTACATTCCTCACCCTGATGTAAGCAGATCTCTGTGCAGAAAACCACAGATCAAAAGAGCTCAAGCTAACAGAAAGAAAATAGTTTTGACAGAGCAATGTGAATGAAACCAGTTACCTAAAGGGTTGATAGCCTTTTGAAACAGGAAGCACACCGGAACTATAAAGTACGATCCCAGATAATGGGGTCACTAGGTTTTTTAAAACTTCAGTAGACTCACCTGTCTAACAGAATAGACCTAGCTTACAGCATATAAATATAAATAAATACGAATTATAAACTTTAGTATAATTTAATGTGCATAAACAGGTGTGCAGAGAAAACAATTTCAAATTATTGAACATGTACAATTTAAAAAATCAGTTTTACTCTCACAAAAAGTTCCACGTTTCTGTTTTTCATAGTTTCTCTGGACCTTTTTTGTTAAGTGTGTAGCTGCTACAGATGTTGGTGTTTCTTTCATCATTGATCTTGATGACTGTTCATGTAACATTAAGATTGAAGCTTATAACAAGCTTCAAACATGTGGTCCTCCAAGACATTTTTTGCAGTCTGCAACAGTATGGGAGCTGAGGGTGCTGCCTAGCAAGACCAGGGTGCTGAGCCATAGATGCTCAGCCTGGGCTACAGAAAGTGCTCTGTGAAGAGGAGCAGCCTACTGGCTTGCTTGAACCCAACCCAACTTCACCTAACCCAGTGAGTCTCCCATTGGCCAGACCATGCAGTTGGCAACCCAGGATCTCTTAGCCTAAGTAGTGCCACCATCCAGGATACTACACGCACACACACACACACACAAAGACAGAGTTGTGCTTGGCTTCAGATAGCTGCTGCTTGTGACATTAGGCTCTCTGGGCAAAGCTAGCAGGGAGGTGGGATTGGTGGCAGAAACCCTGCTGCTGATTGTTCCAATCACAATTAGAGGGTGTTCTGGTGAAATATAAAAGGGTCCTGGAGATGTATGTGATCCTAGGATCACAGATTGTCCATTTTGGGGCTAGTGTACATAAACTGAATGAGTTCTTTGGGTCTTTGTTAAAACTCTCTTACATGTAGAACAGAACAGTTACAGTAAAATGTCTCTCTCATGTAATATGAAATCAAGAGTTACTGTGAAAATTGGGAGTGAGAATTTTTCACCCCTAAAATACCCATTTTCACTTTTATAAAACTTTGCTGAGTAGTGTTGTGGTTATGGTATTGGTTGACATTGATTCCTCTCTCACCAATTCTATTCTAACTCAAGTTGACTAAGTTTCCCCTTGTTAAGATTTGACCTGGATGTTTGGCGAAGCAAAACTATTGATCTCTCTGATTTAGATAACAACACTGGACAATTTGTGTGACAGAGCTGAAGGAAGAGGCCAACAACACATAATAAATAAAATTACACTCCTTGCACATTATTTGTTCCACTTCCAATTCTAGCCCATCTGCTGCCTTTAATTATATATCAGGCAATTTCTAGGTAACAAAAATACCATCTGCCATGTCTGTTACCCCATTGATTTTATGTATCAGTGGTCTGATAAATAAAGATCTGACAGTAATTACTTTTGGCTCAGGCAGGAAGACATATCTCAATGGAATCTGTTTTCTAGAACCTTTCTATTATATTGGTTAAGATCCAATTTTTTTTATGTAGCTTGTGACCAATTCAGCTATTTCTGGATGAGACATAATTGTTTAGTGATTTCAGCTCTGGTTATAACAAACATGTCTTTATAACTTGGAGGAATTTTCTAATCTTAGAGATAGACGGGGGAATGCCTCCAAGTTGATTCTGTTACATTACTTAAAGCAGAAGCAAGTGGCATGTATTGCGTGTGGCCTCCAAACCCCTTTCCTTGTGGTTCCAGAGTCCCTAGGGAGATTACTCTTGAAATTTAGTGAGAAATCTCATGAGAAAACTAACAAAAAGATGTATAATCTGTAAAAATGTACTTCTAAAAGTGTACATATACATTTATAATAAGCAAATAAAAATTCACCCCCAAATCCAAGATCCACTTGAATATTGCCATATCACAGAACTATTGTAACTTTTGGTTGCAAACCCCCTCACCACCACCACCCCAAAATAGGTTACAACGTGTTATCTACGCCAACTCCACTTGAACTGATGTGCCAGTTGTAGGTATTTGGGAGCTGAAAAGCCTTGACAAGTGACTCATGCACCCTCAACACCTTGTATCTAAACTACTGCAACGCGCTCAACACGGAGCTGCTTTTGAAGATGGAAATTCAAGTGTCCTAAGAAGCAGATTTAGCTATGCAACACTAATGCTACATTCACTGAATTGGTTACTGATTTGCCACATACTCAATTCAAAATACTTAAAGTCCTCTATATGTGAATACAGCCTCTGGCTGTACATGATATTTGATCAATTAACACCCAGATTAAGGAAGCCTGATGCTTTTTAGACTCCATTTAAGCTCCAGTTTCGGAGGAAATATGAAATTTCATATTTCAATATATTCAGATTTCAGATAGGAAATATGAAATGTCAGAGGAAATATGAAATATGAAAACTGGCTGGGTGACTTTGAGCCAGTCACTCCCTCTCAGCCCAACTCACCTCACAGGGTGGTGGTTGTGGGGAAAATAGGAGGAGGAAGGAATATTAGGTATGTTTCCCGCCTTGACTTATTTATAAAAATAATAAAGGCAGGATTTTAAAAAATCTAAAAAAAGGGTGAGTGCTATCAGAGGGCATTACATAAAGGCACAAGGCCTGGGAAAATGGGATCCATTTCTCCTCCCTTTCTGATTTTTTCTGTTCTAAAATATATTTTCCTATTAATTTCACCAAGTATTTCCATGGGTTTATAGAAACATGTTAGACCTTTTTCAAATAATTCAAATAATTTTATTAAAGATTACAAATAGTATAAAAACTAATACAGGCTATAACAAATATAAGAATAAAAAAAAGTGTAGAAAAAAAGTTACTTCCCCCTTCATCACGACAAGTGTAAACAATTTTAATAACTTATCAACATCTCTTAAAGTACAACATATACTCTCTTCACCCTATATCTCATTTCTTAACTAAGAACAAAATCCAAAAGTATCATCATTCATTCCTTATCAGCAAAAGTCCAGTAAGGGTTACCAGATATAACTAATTATCTATTTTAACCTTGATCAAATAAGCCAACCCTGTATTCCTTCCCTGAACTTTTAATAATCTTTTTTATTCCCTTCCCATACCTTAATTTCTTTTCAGCTTTTTTTTTTTTTTTTTTGGTCCATTCCCAAAGAATCTTTCAAAACTTTAACAGACCTCATTTGTACATCCAGTAAAAGAAGACTGTCCCTTTTTTTGGTCGCTTCTTAAAAACTCCATGACTTTAACGGACCTCTTGTGTGCATCCAGTAAGAAAAAGTTATCCAAGTTGCTTTTCTGATTTAGTAGTTGTATATCTCCTATGTGCAATGAAATATCAACCAGTTTTGTTTGTATGTCCAGTACATCTTTTTCCATATTCTTCTCATTACGTCACATTTAAATCCACATTCAAATTAATTTCAGACTAATCCAATGTAGCTTGTTCTTCTTTTGTAACTTCATTGACACACCATCTATCATATCAGATAATTTCTTTTTTTTTTTAATAAAATTTTTTATCCTTTACAACAAACACAAAACATACATAAACAAACAAGAACATACAAAGGAATAAAAAAAAACATCTTCCATTTTATACCGTGTGTCAACCAGTTACCAAATCGTTGGTGCCCCTTTCATAATCTTCACTCATTTATATAAATTCTCATATCATCTATTCAAAATATACTTGTATACTTATCAATTATCAATTATTAATCATTTGTAACTAGTCTATAAAATCATTTATTACAAGAAATTTTAGCTTTCATTATAGGATTAGTAATACATTTTTATCCATCGATTATATATGTATATATATATATAATAATTAATATCAAATTTCTATTATAAAATTTCCTAATCCATTACATTACTATATTTTCTCATCTAACCATTAATAAAACAAATCCCTTGTCATATAAAATTGCTTATCTTCTTACTCTAATTTCAAATATCAATTTAACTCATCTCTGCACATTCCATAATTTTCAATAACTTCCTCCTGCATAGATACTTTTTCATTCTTCCAATTCTTAAAAGTTACAGTTCTAACCACTATCAAAACATACTTCATTCTTCACTACATGTTTCAACAAAAATATCTCTAGTTTAAAATCTATATGTTACTATGTCCAACCATATATGAATTTTAGTCTAATATCTTAAAACATTTAGAATCAAATACAATTCTTTACTATATATCTCAGTTTTATACCTTATTCAAACGCTTGCATAGTTTTAGGTTCACCCTTTTCATTCAATATCCCAAAATATCTAACTGTTTATTCCTTTTTCTATATTATTGGATAAGAGAAAGCAATAATAAATGTCCTTTCAAACATTCTGCTTTTTGAAGCTTCTGTCAGTTCCATCATTGTTGTATTCCCCTCATTTTTTCTTTAGGCATCTGGAGTAGTTTCTTTCAATATTGTTTTACTTCTTCTTTTTAAGTATTCTCTTAGTACAATTTTCCATTATAATCTTGTATAATCTTTTTCTCACCCTCATTACCAAGAACAAGTCTGTCCCTCTTCATTTATCAATTGATTAACCCTTTTTGATTCTCAGTTTATAAGCCTCAAAATAGTTCTGTTTAGTGTTTCTGATTTCTTGTGCTATTTCTTCCTTTTCCATTGATCCCGTTTTATGTTTAATTAAGTCCATTTTAACTTTGATGTCTTTTTTTTTTTCTTGCAGGAATTTCTGCAGCTCTTCTTCCAGTTTTTTATAGTCATCCTCGATAGTTTAAAAATCTTTTTCTGCATTGTGTTTCTCGTATAGTCTATTATCAAACCCCTTGTATAGACCTTCATTAAGTCAAAGGATTCTTTATCTTTGTTCTTGCCAAGAGAAAGAAAGAAAAAAGCGAAAAAAAGAAAAAAGAGGAGGGGAAAGGCTAGGTCTCTTTAAAGGTCCAACTGGGGGGGGAATAGAGAGCAAAGCAAAGCTTCTACCAGAAAGAAGAGCTACTGCCACTAAACAAGGCTCTTGTGACTAACTCAAACTTTCCATCTTGAATATTTTCAAAATCGCTTTCAACTCCGCTTTCTTATTTATAGTTATTCGGATGGCACCTGTACAAACATGCACATCCCACTATCTTTTTAGAAAGCCCAAAGTCCTTGAGTATACGTCACAATGAAAAGAAAAACACTATATCAAGCCTCTAGATGGCAGTGCAACTTTCTTTCATTTACTTTCTCTTAACTCCACTTTCCCCATTTCCAAAACAAAAAATATAGGTTTCTTCTAACAATAAAAAAAATCTTAATCAAAAAAGAAGCTTGAGATAAAAGATTATTGAGTATTGAAAAGAAAAAGCCAGTCCAGTTAAAAATATATTTTTTTAAAAGAAAAACGTCTTGCCAATTCCACTAAAAAGGGTAAGTTAAAAAACAAAGATTTTTTTCCCCTTTTTTTTTATAAGGCTCAATCTCGCTGCTTAATCCACTTTTCTTCACTTTTAAAAATCTCTTTAAGTTACTTAAGGTGTTCTCTAAGAATAGTTGAATAGTAAAGGTCCATCTCACCCGGTTGACACCCCTCTCCTTCTTCTTCCTTTGGAGCTGTCCCGGCTTTCGCAGTCATTAAATGGCTGCCTCTCCTCCGCCGGCTTCAAGAGCTTCTCCTGGGATCAATCTGGGACTTGCGGTCTCCCTGAGATCCACAGGACGTGCCCTTTGCAGTCACCATCTCTACGGGACGGCTTAGGTCCATTGGGACCATCCGGGGGGGGGAGATATCGGCTGCGATCCTGGGAGCCCAGGATCGCCTGCTGTATCGCCACGACACCAGCTCCGCCCTCCTATCATATCAGATAATTTCAAAGTCCGTTATTCAAAAAAACCCATCAAAAATTCCACTATTAAATTATTTTGCTCCATTCTTTATTAACAAGTCAAACTTAGTTTCCTTCTCCTTTAATTGAACTCTTTATTATCTTCTAGCTCCCTCTAGTGTACAACCTTAGTTTCCTTCTCCTTTAATTGAACTCTTTATTATCTTCTAGCTCCCTCTAGTGTATAACCATCATGTTTTCTGTTAAAGAAATCCAAACAGTCACAGTTTCCTACGGGAAGGTTTCTTCTAATTAATTTAAAATTATAGATCAAAGTCCATCTGGACCATTAATCTGTTGTTAACTTTCCAAAATCAATACTCTAAGCGTCCTTTTGCTATTGAATCCAAAAAATAATATTTTTCCAAAACTTTTAAAATCATATTTAAAAATTCTTTCTCTGGGTGACTCACCCAGTGAATACTGTATATCTTGCCATTCCAAAGGGTCTTAGTGTTTCCAAGGTAATAAAAAAGCAAATCCAAAGTAATTAAGAAATGAGGCTTGGTCAAGCTTTATGTCATTACAAAAGGTTGCGTTCACGACAGTGACATAAATGGTTCTCCCTCGACTCCCAGCCACTCAATTCATAAGCTGACTGCAAAACATCTGGTTTGCGTTAGAGGAATTAGGACAGTGGACTAGATGGGCCTTTTTGTCTTGTCTTCTGGAGCTCATCCTGTGCTCAGTTTCAGAACAAAAAAATGAAATATGTAAGTCTTTGTGTGGTCAAAGTGGTGATGAGCTGATTGATTGATTGATTTAGTGTGTGTGTGTGTGTGTGTGTGTGTGTGTTTCTGTGTTTTCATGCCATTTCTGTTAAGCTTATCCTGTTAAGACATGATCAGGACTTGAGACAAAACAGATGGCAGGCAGCAACGTGATATGAAGCAACAAATCTATAGTGAGAGAGAAATACATCTGGTGGTTTTTCTTTTTTTATTTTGTGTCATAATAGAGTTAGAATAAAATAGTAGCTGAGCCTAAATAACTTATTCTTTAAAGTAAACTGTACAGAAAAAGGATATTATTGGGAAATCTGCCTGCTCTCACACCAGCATCTGGGAGTAGGTCTGGTTTATTCGTTTGTTTGTTTGATATGCAGAGATACTAATACAAAATTGTATTTTTTCTAGGTCAAGAGAGAGTAACTTTTGGGTGTCTAAAGACTGCACTTCAACTTTTGGGGAATGGAGGGCCACAAAGTGGGTGAAGCCACCATCACAAATAGCTGAATTGGGAAAAGGTCTGTTTTTAATTATGTGCCCTTTTTTAGGGATTATGCCAGAGATGATGAACCTTTTGGGTTCGGCGTGTCAAAAATTAGGAAAATGCCTAACTTGACTCTGCTGGCATGTCACCGCCTCCCCGAACAAAAGAGAATCAATTCTTTACATATTCATTTATTTAAAAAAAAAATACAGTCCAGTCATGTCTGGTGCTATTATATAAAGAAACGTCAAATAATTACGAAAATGAAACATGAGTAAAACAAACTCAGTTTATTTGGTAACTCAAACAGGAAGAATAGTTGTTGGGTGTTGGTGAACACTGGCATGTTACCTTTGACATGCGTGTCATAGGTTCACCATCACTGGATGATGCTATAGTTTTCATTTGCTCCCCACATTAAAATGACTTAAAACTTCTTCCAGTTTTATTATTCATGACCAGGGAACACTTCAGGGGTATTAGAAAAGGGACTCAAGAGCCACAGGTTACCTAGCCCCAATCTAGATTTCTATATTTTACCTCAGATCCAATTTTAAAAGGAAGAATGAACAGCACAGTCTTACTTAAAATGTTTAAAATGAAAGCAGTTTTTTTCCTCCAAAAGGGTCATTATCAAGAGAAAGCTAAACAGGCCATGGTCATTATTTTACTCATTAGGGTTCCAAGCTGTATGCTGTTATGAAGAAATGAAAATGGTCCATTTGTTTAAACTGTGATATGACCACTTTTTCTGACTGCTTGAACATGGGGAGACTCATCTTTTTGTATTATGAATATTTGTGCTATAAATCAATTGATCTAACTACAGTATTGTGCTTTTTCATCTTTATTCTAACTTTCCCTGGATATTTTAGAGGAGATTCACACATGGGAGTGCATGACTCGATGATTCACAGATAGTGAAATGTGTGGGTTCATTTGTGACCATGGAGATAATGAAAGCTCTGTTCAGTAATGTTGATTGATAGTGACCATTTCACCCTATGTGGCAATTAATGGGAAATTCATTGTTAATTGCAATCAAAAGCCAATTCTGCCAGCTAAATCATCAGGTCCTCTACATCAAGAACAGAACAAATTCTGATAATGATACAACTGCTGTTGATTCATTCCTCGTCTATGTTTGTATTGAAAAAAATCAGAGAGACTATGAAGTATGAACTGGGCTAGCTCTAGATATTTCGCTTCCTGAAATGAAGATGCATAAAAGATGGATGCTGAGTTTTTCTCCACTGCAGCCCAAAGTAGAGACAGGTCATGTGATACACAGATCAATCTTCTAATATTGCTGCTGCCTCCTGGAACCTGCTGCCTAAGGGACCCTCCTCACTTGTAGGGCTGGGACTGAATGTGAGGTAGTCTGTTTTTAGTGGTGAGAAAAAATACAGGATCTACCAGGTTCAGCAAGCATTAAAAAGCTTTGATGATGAAATAGCTCTTTATTTTAATGTTATTATTTTGGTGTTCTGTTGATCTGCAGTTGAAGCTGAGCCAGATGAACCAGGTGACTACTGATCTGCTGTTGATCTTGCCTCAGATGATGTAGTTACCTCTTGATGCCTTCCATGTTGCAGACAGTGTTGCAAAACCATAGCACATCCACCTGACAGAATGACTCAGTTGGACATAGACATACATACTGTCAGAATGTCAGAAACTTAAACTAGCATCTCTGTAAAGATTTCAGACAATTTTTTTTCCTCTACTTGTCAAGCTAATTCTCTGTTACTGGCTTGTTTGAAGTCTTGTACATCTTTTCAACCTAAAAATTACTGAAATGACTATATTTTGATCTAGATGCTTAAGTTGTAAGTTAACCTACATTACAATATATAAGATTGTATCATTTCTTTGTTTATATGGATTGTAATAAGAAATGGCAGGAGCTTTAATTTAAAATTCATTGATTTTGGAACATGAAGGAAAT
This sequence comes from Python bivittatus, assembly GCF_059951505.1. Lineage (NCBI taxonomy): Eukaryota > Metazoa > Chordata > Lepidosauria > Squamata > Pythonidae > Python > Python bivittatus. The sequence continues at coordinate 18,144,465 of NW_028277034.1, read as the reverse complement.
TTGTAAGAAGCCTAATTCTTCTCTACACTGAATGGTGATAAAAATTATTTCTTACATAAATGAAAATATTGCAATCTAAAAATCAACATTTACCTTTATGGTAAAAATTGAATACTTATACTATGTTCAGCTCTTGTTATTGCCATTCCATTCTAAAAATAATATAATCAGCAGAAAGCAACTTATCTGGATAACAGAAAGACAATAACTATTTGCCTGTTTCTCAGAGGCCTAAACCACATTAAGACTTAGGTTGCAAATAAATCACAAACATGAATCTTAGACAAACATAGACAAACACTAAACAAATACATAGACAGGCTCCAATCCACAGTGAACTGATGCTTAAATCAGTTGTCAATTGCAGCATGCTTGATCAAACTAGCTTGCCAGAAGTAGCAACATAGGATGATTTTGCATCATAATGCCATTAATAGACCCTTACTAAGCAAGATATGGTGTCCCTTGGTACTTTCAGTATGACTGCATTCAGACATAAAAACAAGCTAGTGCTTGCTACTACAAAACCTTATCTTTTCATCTCATTAAGAGCTCCAGATCCAGAGAAAGCTTGACTCCTGAGATAGATGGACCAATTTGGAAGAGATTGTTGTGGAGCAGGCAGTTATAGCTGATGTTATGGCCCTGCTGCACTTATCCTCTGTTGAGAAGGAGGGAGAGGAAGTGGACTGAGGAGTATCTAGGGACAATAGTCTTGACATGGGTGTTTCCAGTAGTGGTGAAGCCAAAGACAGTTGAGGCAGCCCAGGGGGCTCCCAGGATGACTTGCCTGCACTCGCTGACAGCCTCTTAGATTCTGAAGTCCAGCTGCCCAGTCCCAAGCAGAGGTGTGTAATAAAGATTCAACAGCAGAGAGCAAAACTCTGTACATCTGAAAGACTTGCCAAGGAACAAGCCTGCAGAAGACCAATGCTGAAGAGTAAAGTGCCACAGCTGCATATTGGGGGATGCTCAATGTTGCTGATGTATTGGCCTCAATTCCTGGGAGCAGACACTGAGAACAACTTTTCAAGCCTCAGCTCTGTCGCGTTTACCTTGCTGTGCCATGCTTAGAACTCTGGATTCCACCTCACCATATCTCTTGTCTTGCCCTTTGGATCTGTTGCTTTGTTTATTGGATTTCTGGTCTTGTCCTGTACCACGTTTGTGACTACATTTAAGGTTGCTGTCTTATCATATTGGTAAAAAGGACTCTTCTAAAAGTTCTGCCTGAGCCTGCATATAACTGGACTGTGGCAGGCTTCCAATTTGCTATCTTGTTGGCTGGCAGCCAGCAGGACTGGCACAGAAAAGCTCGCCCTGATCTGAATCGCTACCCTCTGTGAAGCTCTGGTCTGATTTACTGCTCAGGAGCTCTAGCATGTTGTAAACTGTAGTGCTGCAGCAGTCATGTCAGGGGGCAGGGATTTTTGCTGCTTCATAAAATGTTGTAGTGGGGATAGTAGGAATGAAAAGGTTTGGATTCAGTAATTGGTCTATCCTCAGATCAAAATAGCCATTGCAGTCTGACCATCAAGTGTCCCAGTCACTGCAACCTAAGAAATTAAGTCATTGTCTGTTCCCAACTAAGAGGATCTTGCAAGGGTCAAAAGATAATACAGAGCAGAAAGTCAGATACACACACACACACTAGCATTGCTGCTAATGTAGCTGAGTGACAATATTCCCTTATTATCATCACTATCATCATTTTTCAGCTCTGCTTATGGGCATTATTTCATTTTTCCTCCATTTTATTTATTAGTTTTATATCCTAGCTTTCATTCAAGGCAGCAGTCATAGTGCTCTTTCCTCTTTTTCCCCACACAAGGTACATTTGGGCTGAGAGTGGCTAGTTTAAAGTCACCCAGTGAGTTTCCACCACCAAAAATGGACTGGAATTTGGGTCTTTCTGTCCTAATCCAACAGCTTAACCACAACATTGATCTGGCACTCAATTATTCCCTTCCCATTATTGTTTAATACAGGAATACCAACTGTTTGTGAATTGAAGATTGCACTTGACCTTTGTGCTAGGGATCATACTCCCAAAAGAGAATTAGGCGAGGCAAAAAGCTGAAATTTACTGAGTCTAGTTGTTTGATTTCGACCAATGATTTCGTCTTGCATGTATGTTTAATACCTCAACCGCATATTATTATGATGTGGGAATTCTGACCATCTGTGATGAGCTGTTTCACATATGCAAGGCATCATTAGTTCATGAACCACATTTATTAACTGAAGAATATGAATATATTTAGCACTACTTCATTCCTTTTTACATTAATTCTACTCCAGGAATGGCTATCAGTTATCTGTCTCCTTATAAGTTTTACTAAGTGCTTATACTATAAAGTTAGTACATACATATATACCCATCACAATAGTCCCTTTTGGGGGAATCAACATTACTGTATGTGAAGCACAGACAAAGCAAGAAATAGTAAGCAAAAGAAGTTCAGTGCAGGAGATGAAAGTAAATCTAACTAAATCTAGTTTACAACTTACAGCACAACCCAATTCATCATGCCTCTCCATATCTTTCAGGTCTTGTTTCTACTAGAGCCATATACCAATCCATACATGGATTTTTAAATTGTTCATCTTTCTCTTTTTGAGGATTTCATCAACTTCATCCAACCACAGCATTTTCAGGTCCTTCCCTTTCCCTCAGTCCATTCACTCTTCCTTCATACACTGATCTTGTGATTCAATCATTCTCTCTAAATGATTGTAGCACCTACATATACTGGCCGCTAACATTTATATTCGATCCACATTCATTCTTCATCCATTTATTTATTACTTATGTGTGTGTGTAAGGTAAAGTAGTGGTTAAGAGGCTTGAGTAGGGGCACCCAGGTTCTAGTTCTCCCTTAGATATGGAAGCCATCTAGGTGACTTTGGGTATCTACTTACCAACCCACACTAGACTAGTGTGGTATATTATAGACCACAACCTTAAATGAAGAGATTTTCATCCTGCACTAGATTGATTTGAGCTGATAATAATTACACACACACACACACAATTCTTTTCTACTTGAAGTAGTATTTTATCCCTTTAATAGGAAACCCACCAATGTTATCAATCATTATGAAAGAATTGGTTCCCTCTGGTTTCTGACAGCTACTTTCAGAGACAACTTTATTATTGGAGTATACAATATTTTCAGAATAACTTATAGGGTGTAAAGAGTAACTCTGCTTATGAAAAGGTGTTCTGTTGCTATAACAACAAAAACATGAGGATAGAAATTCACTAAATTGTCTCGTGCCAGGGCTGATCATTATGCAACAGACAGTAGTGTATTCTCTAAAGTGATTATGACTATCTATTCCATCCAGCTGAACATTGAATCTCTCTTTCTATGCTTGTAGGCCAGCCTTCTCAAGTCTAGTGTCTCTCAGATGTCTTTGTGTACAAGCTTCAGCATTCGTACCTAGCATGAACATTGGGTAAGTCTACGGTAAGATTTATTTATTTATTTAGTCAGTCAGTCAGTCAGTCATTTATGCCTGCCTGTTTGCTCAGATGAGCATTTAAGAAGTACTAGGGCTTTTGATGGATAACATAGTCAATGAGTTCTTCCTCTATCAAGGAGTAAATGCCTTTTACTGACAGCATGTTTCTAAAAAAACACATTTTTGTTCAAAATTACATGGCAATATGTGAAAGGGGAATAAGAAATGCTGCCATTGCTGCAGCTAATAATAATAACAGTTACAATAATCATATTCTGATGCCCTGAAGCAATATAACAGAAAATGTTATATAAAAACTATGAAATGCAGAAAGGCTGAAAATCAAAGGGACAAATTTGTTATGTAGATGTGCCTTGAAATTGTAAGAATGATCTTCTCTTCATTCTGTTGAGACCATACACAATAAAGAAAAGAAAAGAACATGCTGTATGGTGTTTTTTCTCTCTATACATTACTAAACTTTTATCCTGGAAAGTTCTCTGTATTTTAAAATTTGTCCCTTTGACTTTCAGCCTTTCTGCATTTCATAGTTGTTATATAGCATTTTCTGTTATATTGCTTCAGGGCATCAGAATATGTTTATTGTTGTTTTTATTGTTATTATTATTAGCTGCAGCGATGGCAGCATTTCTTATTCTCCTTTCACATAAGGATGTTTATGACTTGCAGATCTGACTAAGCCAAGAACTCTAATATTAAATAATAATAATAATAATGCAGAAAATAAATTATACACTTGTTCCAGTAATGGGCAATAAGTCCAAGGGGAAAAACATTTTTATAGTTAATACAGCAGGTTATGCAGCAAACTATCATAATGGCAAAATGATGACATAAGTGCAATGATATGAAGTAATCACACAAATGCTATCTTGTGTCAGGTATCTGAAGCAAGTAGATCAGTCATGGCATTTTCAAGATTACTCATCACATACATGTTGACGTTTGCTTCCCTTGCCTTCCCTGGGTGCCCATGATTCAGCATTCACTTTTTCCTATAAAATTAGTATTCAGTTTTCAATAAATGTTTTGACAACATAGTTGTATTCATCTTTATGCAGTTGCCAAATTTACTGGATTTTTAAATACAGATGCACATAACAAACTCTTCTTTGAATGTACAATTTACTGCCTGATATAAATCTGTGCAAGCTATTTCAGAACACAGTTTATTAACACCAGGAGACAGTACTAATTGGTAAGAAGCCATCACTAAAATCCATTTATATTGATTCACCCACCTTTAATACTTCTGAATGAAAACTAACGTTTCAAAGATCTTCTGAAGATGATACAGCAGCTCCTTTTATGGATTAATATGTAATGGATTGCTTTCAAAATTCATAAATGTTTGAAGGTAAAATACATCTCATATGACCAGTCTGCTTGTTTTCATATAATAAAGCACAATTTTCTCCTGAGCACTATTTCCTACGTATGAGTGTGAAGGAATATACACACATACACACACACACACACACACATACATACATACATACATACATACACCCATCATCTTCTTAAGCATTTTGAAAATTGAAGGCCTGCCTTTCCCAAATTGCAATCTTCCAGCTGTCGTGGGCTTGCAATGTCCAGAATTCCCAGTCAGCATGGTCAAAGGCCATAAATAGTTGGAATTCTAGTAACATATACATCAGAGGTGTGCCAGGCTGAATAAGGCTATTTTAGACTATAGGAATTATCCAACTGACTTCCAAGAGAACTGTTTTTAAAGATACACACTGACTTTGCAGGTATCAAGGTAATCCATTGAGTTAAAAACTTATTCCTGAGTGTGCACAAAATTCTAAACTCTGATCCACACCTACTACATTGTTCAGTTTTTCTCCTTGTGCTATACTGATAATCTGCACATTTTAAATTGTGTCATATTTAAACTCTGTTAATACAAGTGGTCTTTTTATTATTACATTTTATTTCACCTTTCCTTTGGTGCTCTGTATAGCAAAGCTGGGAATCTCCCATGATTTTATCTTTAGAACAAAAATCCTATGAGGTAGGAAGGCTGGGCTGAGAGATAGTGATTGACCCAAAGTTACAGGCACAGGTAGGAACATAAATCTAGGTCACCCTAGTCATGGTCCAATAATTTAAACACTATAATACAATGTCTCTTAGGAATTTTTCAGTTCCTTTCGGGCAGATGCAACATATAGATAGGACTGCAATGAAAGAGTAACAGCTCAAATGTTAGTCTCAGAGTTATGAGATAAATGTTTTACATTGGTTCAGGTTTGAGGCTAAATTTCTAGTCCCAAACTTTTTGGTAGATGGAGAAAATTTCACTGGTATCAAAACCAGATTTTAAGAAATGTAGATGCTAAGTCCTTAGGGAAAGCATAGTAGTCTTTAAAAGTAATTTTGAAAAAGCAAAAGGGAATTTTTCAGTGCTTCACATTTTTGTTTTGCTGCATGCAATTCAAGAAAAACCTTGCTTTTAATTCTGAAATAGAAGAGTAAACACACACAAATGTGAAGGGATGTTGCCAGAGCCACTAACTATGTGTGTATAATTAAACAATTGTTGGTTACATTTCATTATTTCACATTCTGTCATTGATGTTCATATTTTTGTTGTTGCTCTTGAGTACATGATCTTCTAGGCAAAAAAATATAAACAGCACAATTCAATATATTTCATTCATTGGACCCACCATTTTTGAATACTTCAATATGCATTTTGTTATGACCAACTTTTCACAAAACAGAATTCTGAATCTATTATGGTGCAACTTCATAATTTCTTATACTTTAATACTAGTGAAGTATGATGTAGGCAAATATGAGGGAATGTATAATGAGATGAGCTCTCTGTTAAGAAGGAAGTTGGGGTAAAAATTAAATCAATGAAATATCACAACATGGAAAACTATTCGTAACAACTCATGGGGCAGGGATTGCATCTTGATCCAGTGGTGAGGCTGATTGGTGGTATTTGGGAGTGATTTTTAGCAGCCACTTCCCATATGTTTCTCCCTGCACCCCTCACTCCTCAGATAACCATCAAGGCCCTGCTCTCAATGTCTTCCCATGATGAGGTCTGGAGAATGGGGCCCAGAGCAGGCCGCCTCAAGCATGGCACGACTCTGGAATGCTCTCCCCAGTTAAGCCTGCCAGCTCTCTGCTTTATGGTCTTTCCAGTGCTGGGCAAATACATGTTTATTCTCCCAAGCCTTTTAACTGATTAGCATTTTAAAATTAACTCATGCTGTCACAGAGCTTTTAATTAAATTGAATCCTGCTGTTTAAAAATATGGTTTATATGCTACACATTTTAGCTACCATTTTTGGGTTTTTGAAGGATGGCATATACTTTTTAAAAGTGAAATAAAGCCATATCAAAGGATTTAAGGTTATTGTGTCAAAGGACTCTATTTAAAACGTTATAACATTTTTAAATGTTCTGACAGATTTGATAATCAGGATTAGAGAAGCCTGGCTTAGTTAGCACTAAGCTGATAATATAGAGTTGGGCCAGTTAAGATGGTGCAATGAGTTTTCCTCAGTTCATAGCAAAGTAATTTGTTTGTGGAAATCCTGTGCAGTATTTATATTCATTCCAATGAAGAAATTAGCATCTTCTTAGAGCATAACTGTATCTGATTTAATTAACATAATAAAGGAATAGAGAGGCATATTTACACTACACTGAAGTGTTTCCAGATACAACTTATATTGGGCAGTTTATCTGTCTCATTCATGGAACATTTTGGGGGGGAAGGGGGTTCCATAAAATGTATCTTCCATTTGTAACACTTTCCCTGTGTTTTCCCACCAATTTTTCCATTTTTTTTTTCCTTCTCATAAAATATAGATTAAGGGGGATAAAAAAAAAAAGAATTTCCACATCATGTTCTTGAGTGATAAAGCTAGTGTTATCTTTTACCTTTTATTTATTTTATTGTAATTTCTTGGTTTGATTATTGTGAGCTGTCCAGAGTCATTGAGAGTCGGGTGGCATACAAGTTTATAAATTATTATCATTATTATTACTATTAATACTATTATTATTTGTCAGAACTGAGATTTCTCCTTTTAGAATTATTTTTCTATTGTTCATATTTTTGCACATTTTAGGAATCACACATCTGCTTAGGTACTGCTGTTTCACCAGGCTAAGCACAGGCACTCTCGCTGGAACGTAGTGTCTAAGATGATAATAAAAGCAGAGGAGCTCTTGCTCACTTCCACAAACCTCCCCTCCCCTCTATTTTATTCATCCTCTCTCTCACTAAAATCACTAATAGCTGTAGCTTCGGCACATGCATTTCTCTTCCTCTCTCAGAGTTGTATAAAATTGCCAACTTCAGTTATGGAAGAAATTGGGCAGACGTGCCCTGGTGACTAAAACCGGCACAAATAAAAGAACTTTTCAACAATGTCATTGGATAAAAGACTGATTTGGGGCACTTCTTTGTCTCCTAATTATTAATGCTTTTCGTAATTATTAATGCAGTGACATTTTAAAAAGCACGTCACTGCTTCCATGTGGATTTGCAAAATTACCAAATGACATTCTGAAATAATAATGTTGTAGTGCAAAGAAAGGTTCTTCAGGCTTCTGTCCTTTGTTAAATGGGGCATTTAACATTCCTTTCAGCCACCTGGCAGGAAGGAAATTCAAAATAACTTTCATTTAACAGAAACCCTTATTTAGATATCAGCCAGAGAAAAGCAAGTTTATTATGGGATTCTTTCCACCTGTATACTGGCATTAATCTCAGAAAGTTCATATTGTATTTGTCCAGTCAGTAGAAATGTTTGCTAGTTGGGGGTCTCAAGCTTCGAAAATGAAGGTTCAACCTTATTTATTTATTTACTTGACAATATTTATAAACTACTTTTCGAGTATAAAGATTCTCAAAACAGGTCACTATAGTACATTCAGATAATGGAAAATGCCCTCACAGCAGAACATCTGCTACACGAATAATAAAAACCGAACTATCTGGAGCAACCTATGTGACAGGCCTCTTGAGACGTACCAGATGGGATGATGTGTTACGTCTGCTGCTCCTACCATCACATGAGGGGGGCTGCAAAGCAATACTGACACTCTAAGCTTGAAAAAAAGTCAGGGTCCTTTTTATCTCCGATCATCTCTGCCCATCCAGTTTGGTCCAGCAGAGTAGATGCACTCCAAGTCCCATCAGTTAAGCAGTGTCACCTTGTGGGACCCAGGAAATGTGCCCACTCTGTACCATTTCTGCCCTCTGGAATGATCTCCCTCCAGAGAGTTGTGTGGCTCCCACCTTTATGTGGAGCCTCCTTTTTGTTCCTTTCCTAGAATTGTTCCCGTTTTGATTATTTTGCTCCTCCCATATGTTGTATCTATTATATGTTTATAGATAGATATTGATTCCTAGTTGTAAGCCACCCAGAGTTGTTTGGGGTGGCCTATAAATGGAATAAATAAAATAAAAATATCTCTTAAAAGACATAATTTTATTTTTCATTTTGCCTCTGACTCATATGGACGCTTGTTTCTGCCTGCCATGCCTCTGCCTCCTGGCTTGGATTTCACTTTTAATAATCTCCAACAAAACCCTTCTCTTCACTTTCTCACACACTACACACCCACACCCTCTCTGTAGCACTACAGTGTTAGTCAGATTCCTGAGGATTTTTTTTTTTCAAGCTTCCTTTCTTAACATAACATATAGGCTAACAAAAGATGCTTCTTTCTTTTGGTGGGCTTATTGAGCAGAATATCTGACATTCCAGCTTTCTGTGGTATAAAAATGCTGAAATCTCTTACACATCCCTTACCCTATATACTGAATATGGGTGAAGGGAGGACAAGAACTCCTATGAGTGCATATCCACCTCCAATATCAGTCGTCCCTACTTTTTTCTACAACAACCCTCTGGGACAGATTAGGCTGAAAGATAGTGGCTGGCCCAAAGCCTTCCAGTGAGCTTTCAGGGCTGATGGAAGACCTGAATCTGAAACTTCTAGGTCCTAGTCTAACACCTTACGCACTGCACTTGCACCAGTTCAATTAACAACTGAATATGTATTGTCCTGACATATGCTGTATTATTGGGGGGAGGTTGCAAGATAGGAAGTAAGCTTATCAATTTTATAATAAGAAATATAACCGAACAGAAAATCCATTGTGATTCTGAAATTTACTAGCTGATTGAGACAAAAATTTTTGATCAAAACATTGACTTGGTTAAGGAGTGAACAGATATATTAATGGATTTGTTTGGATGAAAGAAGACATGGAAATTGTTTTACTGCTGTTATCTAAATATATATTCATTAGAGGCAAATTTAATTTGTTTGTAGGTGATTTACTGAAAGCTTAGGGGAAGAAACTATAGCTCAGGAATAGAATCTGAATAAAAATAATCTGACTGTTCTGGTTTTCATGGCAGTTTCTGGATATTTAAGAATGAAATGCAAATGCACTTAAATATTGAATGATGTAAAAAGGCACAACTAAATTATTAGATGGCCAGACCAAAACTTAATGTGGTTTTGCAGCTTTGCTGAAGAGCCTAGGATAGGGGTAGGCAACATAGTACCTCTGGATTCCTCCATTGGTACCTGCCAAGCTTTCTGTACTATTTCTTTTTATTTATGATTATTTTAACTAAAACCACAAATAAATGGGAAGCTGGCATTAGGCAAAGCAAAGTGCCAATCTCTAGTATTGTTTTATTTACAAGAATGGCACTGGAATGGCTTTAGATGCATTGGCAACTTATAAAGTAAAAATCATTAGTGGATATGGTCCAGTACTATGTTTAAAATGTGCCCTTTTGCTAAGAAAAAAGACATAAATGCATAAATTATATTGCTTATTTAATCAGCTTTTTTCGAAACAGAGTGTATGTTCATGTTTCGTATTTTGGATGGAACACAGTCCTTTGATAATCCCTTGCCATTGGTCATGCTGGCTCGGCTGGTATTATTTGAAGTCCAAAATATATGGAAGACACCACTCTGCCTACTAGTGGGGTATGAGATTTGAACTACAAGTTTGTACCTCTCAAACTTGGAGAGAGCTGAGCATTTGTTTCTTTTTCAGATTAAATTTCCTTAATGTATTAGTGCATATTCCTGGTAGTCAGGGATATCTGTGGGGGGTGGAGATGTCAAAGGCCCACCTCTTTTTTATATACATCACAATTCATAAAAAAGGGCAGGACTCTGAACATGCAGTCATGACCACCATCTTGACTTTTTTGACATCCTCTTCATGGATAGCCCTGTTACTCTTTTTTTCTATGGCAAGAAAGAAAGAAAGAAAGAAAGAAAGAAAGAAAGAAAGAAAGAAAGAAAGAAAGAAAGAAAGAAAGAAAGAAGGAAGGAAGGAAGGAAGGAAGGAAGGAAGGAAGGAAGGAAGGAAGGAAGGAAGGAAGAGAGAGAGAGAGAGAGAGAGAGAGAGAAAGAAAGAAAGAAAGAAAGAAAGAGAAAGAAAGAAAGAAAGAAAGAAAGAAAGAAAGAAAGAAAGAAAGAAAGAAAGAAAGAAAGAAGTTACTCTGAACTGTTCTAAGAAGTGGAGAAGCTAAGAAATATCCATCTATAAAATAGTGATGTCTTTTTTTCATATTATTGATCATTTTTTTTCCCAATGGGTTATATATACTTGCCAGGTAGTAGCAGTCAAAGAATCTGGTCTTGGATAATATAAATATTTAAAATGGGGTTACATAATACTTAAAATGGAGTTACATTTTCATTTTGGGTTGAGTATGGGTATTGTTAGAAAATTTTGTTGAAGCACTATTATTCAAATGAATGTATGGCTTCCAGATGTCAACATCCATACAAAAGGCAGTAGAACTAGAGCCCAATATTCCCACAAGATATAAAGGAACCTACCACAGTAGAACAAAGTAAATTTGATGTTATTATTGCATGTATCCTACCTATTTAACATAGAATTTCTTGTCCCACCCATTATATTTTGCATCTGATCTGCACATTCTAATGATTATTTTGTTCCTTTTTACCTAATTTTATCAGTTTTGGGACCAAATTTGTTTCCTTAAATACATCTAGAAGAAATGCAGCCAAATTAACTATCTTTTACAACAAGCAGTTACCTGAACTGATTTTCCAAATAATCTTTTATCCTCACTGCAAACTATGCCATGAAGCCAGTAAATAAATTGTTCAGGTCAAAGATAAAGGGCACCACATTATTTAAATGCAAATTGCTACAAGGCTGTGTCTTGCAAGAGAATGAGCCAGGAATTTTGCGCTAATATTCTGCACTAATTTTCATCACAGATCTCTGTGATGCACCCAGAGTTAAGTGTAACATATGTTTGCACAATACTTAAATGTTGCATGTTTATGCAAGAACTTTTATGCCAAACTGCAACTATGGCCAAAAAAATAAAAAGAAACAAAAAAGTTATTCTGACCTGTTCTGTAAAATAGGATAGGGCGTAAAAGTATGGTTTAACTTCTAATGTTTGTTTTTGGTTGCAGTGGCTAAAAAACTATGTAAATAAGACCAGTTTTCCAGACTGAATATACTTCTGCTTTTTTCTCATTCTTCCACAGATCCATCCCAATTCTACTCCAAAGGATCCTTCAAACCCCTTTATAAAATCTAGACATGCAGGGAGACAGATATTATGAAAATATGTACATCTCCTTAAGAAATATTGTTGCTTTTCTCCCTTTTTTCATGCACCTTGATTCATCTACAAGTGTTCAACTATAATTTCCCAGTGTAACTGACTAAGGTGGAATAATATTCAGTTCAATCCAAGATTTTTAATAATGGTTTAAAATTAATTTTAAATCCTTCCCTGTTCATAATCTTTCAGCCTGGTTACCTTACTTGGACATAACTATGATTAACTGAAGATATGAAGCTACTGTTATTGTGAGAAGACATTGTAAGGGCATATAAGGGAGTGAGAAAATAAAGCAATTTGCATGTGTATTTTGTACATTCTGTTCTCTTATATTTTATGTTGTAAACCAAGGGATAAAAGGGAGAGAAGTAAAATATAACAGTGAATTCACGCTCTTATTTCTTATACCATAGTAGAAGAAATTTGCATAAGCCCACAAATACAGAGACTTTTAGGACACGGATCTGTGTGGCCACTCCATCCATATGAGCACACATATTTTTATTGCTGTGCTTTTCATAATCAGTTTTTGCAATTCTCATTTATTCTCAGACCTGCCTAACGGAAATGTGAAGTTAGCAGTATTCCGAAGTGTGCTAAAGTTTACTGATTTATTTATATATAATCAAAGATCAGACAATCATCTGAAAGAACAAAACAGGAAAATAAGACAAATGTGCCACATTCACCAGAAAAGTACACAATAATAAAATATAAACTAAAATATAAGGATAATATTAGTCCATTGAAGTCAACAGTCATCACATTTTCACTGCGATCAGATAATACTTGGCTACCCTCCTTTATATTTCGATTGGTATCTGGTAACAGAAGTTAAGTGAGTCATCTGTTCTTGAGGATCACTAGAAGATAGGTGCTAAATAAAATTTACTGGTATCTCGATAAACATTGCAAGTAGACAAATACATGCTGGACAGGTTCAACCTCTTCAGACATATGCCTTCAGAAAGAGGGATCTTATTATATCTACCACTTAAAAGGGCTGAGAATAAGACATTATGCCTGGGTAGAGAAAAAAAATTCCTTAAACTAGGGGAAGTTAATGTGCTCACATATTTTGCAAGCTTCCATGTATTCCTAATAATAAGTATTCCAGTGCTCTAGGTTAAGGAGACAGTTTCAGTTTGAAGTTCTATGCCCTCCAGACTTTGATAGATAATACTGGACCTGATCATAGCCAGCAAAAAGAAGGTAATATTGATTACTTGTGGAATTTATTTTATTTTCCACTGATGTAGCCCATAGTAGAGAATAGTCATCTACTAGGGCCATAGTACCAGGCCCAATGATAGACATGAGTAATTTAGTTTGTATAACTTCTCAGTTTTGTTTTGTTTTTAATTAAAATCTAATCTGTGCCGCATATTAAATCTAGGCCTGGGTTTTGGCCTCAAAACGTTTAAGGGCTACAGATATAAATGTCCCTCCTCTGGGTAAAAAAAAAAATCTTCTGATAACCGTCAAGTATTAGATATTGTTTCTTTGATGTATTTGTAAGGAGCTTTCTGGGATCCTGTGACAAAGAAGGTTGTTCCAATGTACTTAAAGGAATAGACTTGTTCTGTATTTCCACCCACAATCCATCTGTGCTGTTTTGGCTTCTAGGCAAATACACCTTTATTTTGCACTTCTGATCGTTTATAATTCACTTATGGAACTTACAGAAGCACATAATAGCTTTCAATGCTCTCTTGAGTCATTGCATTGTCGGCATAAAGGAGTAGAAGGATCCTGCCTCCGGCAATTTTAGGGGCATGGACTTCCAAGTAATCTAAGGTTCCTTCCATATCACTAGCATAGAAATTCTCACCCCATCAAGGTAGGCCAGGTCAGGAAAGAGACTCCACAAATCTGACTAGAACTCTACTTTATTGATAAAAGCTATAGTAACAGAACCTTGAAAGCCTCTGAGTTCTCCCTCTTATACTCAGAGGAGTCAATCTGAGCTGCTTTCTCATGCTTTCACTGTTGCCCAAACTTGAGATATGTTAAGCCTTTTGTTCTGCCTAACTTCCCCAAGGTCATCTCCATGGCTTTATACAGAAATTGAACAAGGCCAGAGCAAAAACGCAACCCCATTCATAGTTGGTACACTCTTTATGAATGCTCCTTAGGGACTGCATCACACTTGGAGCCATATATTTATATACAGCTTTCAAATTAAATGTATCAATCATCTATCAATATTAGAGTTTTGTAGTTTTTCCCCTTAATAAAATTCAAGATATCAAATGAAACATTGATTTAAAATCAGGGAAAGACACATATAAAGGAAGGTTTAGTTTTATAGATACAGTTCTCTATCAGGTGGTGCAACATTAAAATGTGTTCCACCATTGAGTGCCCTATTAATTATCTTGCCTGTTCCAGTCTGATGATTCCTTCAGAGTGCAGCCAGTCCTGTAATTTCTTTCAGGTTTCTAGCATAACATTTGCCTATAATACTCAAAGACTATTAGGTCTGTAATGAGATGGATACCCTTTAGTGCCTTTCTTGTGAATAGGCATAACCATCACCTTCTTCCAGTACCTGAGGCTATTCCCTGTTTGATTGAGGTACATAAATAAAGAAGCAATGAGTCACCAGGAGCCATGGTGAGATGCAACTACAGACTGGGGTTTTTCTTACTCTAAGACAGTGTTCCTCAACCTTGGCCGCTTTAAGCTGTGTGGACTTCAACTCCCAGAATTCCCCAGCCAGCATGGGAGTTGAAGTCCACACAGCTTAAAGCGGCCAAGGTTGAGGAACACTGCTCTAACAGATCCTGTAAGTTTAACACTTCTGAAGGGGAAACCAGCAGCCAGGAGTCTACTACAGTGATGTCCAGAGCAGATACTTGGATCCCTTTTGTATATAACATTTTAAAAATTTTCCCCCAAGCATGAACTGAGACTTGATTGATAGGATTCTATATAGGCTTCTTTAGGCCTGTAGCTGTGATATGTCATGAAGGGGAGAGGTTT
Organism: Python bivittatus; assembly: GCF_059951505.1. Classification (NCBI taxonomy): domain Eukaryota; kingdom Metazoa; phylum Chordata; class Lepidosauria; order Squamata; family Pythonidae; genus Python; species Python bivittatus. The sequence goes on along the minus strand of NW_028277034.1, from coordinate 18,129,363 downwards.
TTAACTGCATCAATCAGCACTGTCTACATATCTTTAGGGGTGTTGTTGTTCTCCTCTCTAGGGAGAGTTTTGTAAAGTTCCTTAATATTGTGGATCATCTGGCAACCATTTTTGGCAGCATATTGCTGATAGACGTTATATACTCACCTGAATTGTGCCAATATGCTTGGTCAAACATGGACTGATGTTGATTAGAGTTAGGTGCTTTAGAATAACAGTGAGGCTTGGCAAACTTAACAGATTGCTTCCATTCACTGATTAGTTGTTCATATAAAACTACAGGAGCTTGTCAAGTCTCAATTATTTGTATCGGATTTCTAATGAGGATGCAGAACTAAACATGAGGCTAAAGATCCGGCAGTTTTTTCATTCCATTTAATAGATGTCACAATATTCACTTTCTCTATGTCCAGGGCAAATTTTGCTTCTGCTCGTTCAACAGAACATCCTTAGGATGACCAGATGATCACTTTCCAAACAAGATTCTACCAGTAGGCTAGCTGGAAAAAGAGGCATTACAGGCTACCAACCAAACACCCACAGAAGACTTCCTACCTCCTCCCCAGGCTGATTTCCCCCTTAGCCTCCCTCTCCCTAATTACCCAGAATATTGCTGGACATCTAAGGCAAAAGACCAGTCCTTTTTCAGTTTAGGTCCAATTTGACATTCTGTTGCTGCAAGAAATGTGGGCCACATGTAACAGGAAGACGGCCCTGTTTGTCCTTCAATACGAAGCCCATGATCTGACAACCTGTGCTTGTGGGTAAATTAAGATGGACTTAGCAGGTGTCTTCAGGAAAAACTGCTGAGTTTATTTTGCCATCACTGGGGAGTACACTGATTGTCCTTAGCATTGGTCCCAGACAGTTGTTTTTTGAAAGAAAGTCATGTATGCATCGAAGTGTGGATCCATATAGAATATGAAATCAGGGTCAGATCTCCTAGGTTCTGAAACTGGAGGCAAGGCAGCTTGATCTCTAAATGTTGGATCAGTCAGCTCAACACAGGGATGTAATTCTCATCCTGATCCCATTATATTCATAAAAGAAAAAGGAATTCCAACTTCTGATTTTGCACTATATTGGCTTCAGGCAAAAATACTAATGAGGATAAACTTTGGATATTAAGCCAATAATTGTGATTACTGATACTTCGAGACTCTTAGAAATGCAGACAGCTAAGTAATCAATAGTACTGTAGAGTAATAAAGGTTTAAAGTTGCATTCATGCTTTAGGAAATCCTGACAGGTTTGTAATATTTCTGGATATGTTCTATCTTTCTATTTAATATTTTCTGTCATTGAAGCACTCCTTTTCCCAGCTACTTAATGTAGTTATCCACACATGAATATACAGAATCCTTGCTATGCTATGTGAAATGAGTTCAGGTTTGCTGAATTTCTATGCATAAAAGATGCAATCCTTTTGTTCCTGGATGCTGGCATTTTTTTTATCTGCCTAGTGAGGGTGGAGAAGTTGGGCCATTCTTGGAGAGAGAATACACTGGAACTTCTAAGCTTTCTACTTGCTGCTAGGATAAGGCTTTCCAGCTGGGCTTGTATAATATAAAAACTCTAATATTAGACAAGACAAGAGAAGAAGATTAAGGAGGGGAGCATGTTGGGAAAGATGGCAGGTTCACAGGAATCAAAGTCCTACAGTTCCCAGAAATACATCCCTTAAATGCATGAAAAATTATGCAATCTCTAGAAGTGGCCATGTCTGGAACGGGACATTTTCTTAAGTAGTAGCTGTAACAGGTCAAAGTGAAAAAGCTGACTCTACTCTCTGCTCTGCTATACAAGCTGGAAGAATGCAGGTCTTATACCTTGGTTTCTTCCACATGTTCCCCCATAAGATTGCTTTGCCCATGAACAGTTTTCATATTGCAAAGTTGGTTAAGTTATAAGCTACATTCTTGATACAAAGGGGGAAAAAAGAATCACTGATGCAGGTTAAAGCATTGTTCTGTTTAGGATACACCCACCTAAAAGAGATGACAATTTCCCATTTTAAAACAATAACACTCAACTGTATTGAACAAAAGATTAATAATTTTGACAGTGATAGCTTTGATTAAAGTACTGTATCCATTTCTCAGCATTTTCATTCCAACTTTTTATCTATCATAAGCACAGAAAGAAGAGACTGTCCTTTGATACTTCCCACTCCCATCCCCACCTCCTTTCCCTTTTCCTGAATTGATCTGAGTCTGCTGCCAGTTTGAAAGATAGAGGCACAGAATGAGAGACGAAGCAAAGTATGGAAAGGAAGCTTTCTGCATTTGCCGCTTAATCAGAATTAGAACCAGCTACCAGCGTGTGTGAAATCTAGTGGTATGACAAGAGGAATTAATTTCTCTGCTGAAAGATAGAGATGTCACCTAACTGCTTTTTCTGTATATTGTTAATGACTGGATCAAATAGTAAGTATACACCATGTTTATTTACTGAAATGGGTGATAAACTCTAGAAACTGCAATTTCTTTATTCTTTGTAATTTAAAGCAAACAAGACTAACTATTCTCTGCTGAATTCCTGGTATTTTGAGGTGTGTTTTAGAAATCCAAATGTTAGCTATGTTCAGCAGTGTTTTACTCTATGGCACCAGTACATAAGATCTTTAAAAACAACAACAAAACTGTTGTGTAAATGTACAGTCAGCTCAAAATCAAGAATACAGTCTCAGCTTTCAAAACAGCTTTTGACTGACAGGAGTGCTGCATTCAGATTTCAGGGTTCTCCTTAAACTCCTAAATATCTTTCATTTGCTTTCAATTGATTTTTATTTAATTTTTTGCTTTTTGGCAACACTTTGTTTAGGCATTTATTCCTAGTATTCTTTATAAAAGAAGTACGTATGCTCAGAGGGCTGAAGTATTGTAGTCCATACTTCAATAAAATACTTTGCCGTAGAAAGTCATAATAAATGTCTTACTATTCAGTGTGAGCTTCACTGACTTCTATAAAATCATGCTACTGTGAAAACAGATGAATAGGTTCTGTTAGAAAATGAAATTGCTTTGACGATCTTAGGAGTAACTGATTCCTGATCTTCTATGAAAGTAGTGCTTGGTAAATATAAATGGACAACAAATGCCTTCAGTTGCATAATAGCCCATTAGGTTTTGTTTTCATCTCAAGGAGTACTCAGATCTTCTATCCACAACAGAAGATGAAATCAAATTGTCTCCCCCTCAGCCTCTTTCCCAGCCTCTTTTAAAGCCATCTCAGCAACCCATATGGATGTACTGCAGATATTGAAAGTCTCCAAAGACATCTAGGTATAATTTGAGGGCTAATCTGCTAAATTGTTTTAGAGGGCAAAAATCAGAAAAAGATTTGTTGGTAGAGCTCTTTATACTTTGCAGCTGACAGGCAAGTGTTTATGATTTCCAATGGTTTAATATTGGAGTCCTGAATATGGTGCCCACGAGTACCAGGGTGCCTGCAGATACCTCCCTTGGACTCTAGCAGGTGACCTACCTCATCAGATTTTAAGATGTTTTTAAACAAATTTTTATTGTCTTCCACAAATCAAAATGTCAGTCTCTGGCACTATCTTTATTTCTATAGCTATTTATTTAAAGACAGCCACTTTGTAAATGCTCCTAAGATATGTTCTTAAAATTATAAATGTGTCCTTTTGCCCAAAATTTGGATATCTTGAATTGTTAGTCACAACCATGGGATGTGTAGAGTCTTCATGTTCTAAATACAGGGTATGAAATGTAGATGAAGTCTATATTTATAGTGGCTGAGATTTTGCGCCATATATGTAGCTCATTCCCCATAAAGTCTTCCTATTTTAGCCATATAACAGCATACCTTCCCCTTAATTTTTTTTTTTTTGATGCCTTCAAATAAGTGTTAACTCCTGGTGACTGCCTGGATTAGTCCTTACAGTTTTCTTGGCAAGATTTCAGAAGCAGTTTGCCATTGCCTGCTTCCTAGAGCTGAGAGAGAGTGACTGGCCCAAGCTCACTCAGCTGGCTTTGTGCCTAAGGCGGGACTAGGACTCACAGTCACCTGGTTTCTAGACTGGTACCTTAACCACTACACCAAACTGGCTCTCTTCCCCTTCATTTTAGATAAAATATATTGCTTCTATGCTTTAAGGTGAACTTTGTATAGACTTGATTTATGTATAAGGACACAAAAAAGATAATTCAATGTTTGTTCAAGTAAGGTCTGCTAAATGTCACAACTTTAGCTAATATTGGGGGTATACCTTTTAATGTTCAAAACTCATGTTCAGAGCAATGAATCCTGCAGTTTTATTAATTATGCTGTTCATGACTCTTGTTATCAAAGTTAGCTTGCTGTACATGTGTCTTCCCCCTTCTGAAGTCATCCAATTATTCATTTGCATGGCATAAAGAAAATATTTTGTCATATCATTATTATTATAATTGGTGCAGAATTAAACCAAATATTAAGCACATTAGATGCTTTTATTCAAGATGTATGTTTATATTCCCAAAGGAAAAGGAGACCTACCAGATTGGAGAAGTGATGGAGTATTTGTTGGCTATGAGCTAGGTTACAAAGGATACAGAATCCTTCATCCTACTACAGTTAAATTCTATAGTATGATATACTATAATGAAAATAAAAAAACAAGTATTAGTGGAATGTCAGAAATCAATTAAGAGATCCCAGTAGCAACAAAACAGAACAAAACACACAAACAAGCAAACAGTGCAGTAGCAGACTGGGACCATGCAGCAGCCACAAGAAGCGACTATGGTTTTGAGTAGCAGTGGAGGACCTGAATAAGAAATAAAGAAATTGAGTCAGAAGTAGGATGCTTGAGCAAAGCCAGTGAAGGGGTATTACCCCAAAGACTTCCTTTTCTAGCCCCAAAGAGGAAACACTAGGGCCCTCCACATGGCAGGATGCCAGATACTAAAGCAGAAAAATGACTACAAGCTGTGAGAGAAGAGAAGAGAAGAGAAGAGAAGAGAAGAGAAGAGAAGAGAAGAGAAGAGAAGAGAAGAGAAGAGAAGAGAAGAGAAGAGAAGAGACCAAACCTCTTCACAAAAACAAAACAAAGAACTACCAAAAGGAATTTTAAATTGTTATTCACCATCAAAGAAAATGCAGAAGAGGGTATCCAAGAGGGTATCCAATCCAACTAGTTTTCCAGACTAGTTGCCAAGGGAGACTTGTCAAGATATGATGATGATGATGATGATGATGATGATGATGATGATGCCGCCGCCTTTGCATCCATGGTGAAGCAAACTATTATCAGGACATTTCTCAGTGTTGTTAGAGCAAGAAAAAACTTGTTTAACATCTGGATGTGAAGATAGTTTTCCTGTAGGAGACATTAAGGGAGACATAAACATGTGACAACCATGAAAAAGTAGTGCTGATGTGTAAGCTGCAAAAGAGCATTTAGGGTTTGAGGCAAGCTGCTAGAGGCTGGAGTGAAAAACTAAAGCATATGTTTCTTAGACATTTTCTTACATAAGAAAAAGATGCATTCCAGATGAAAGGGTGAATGATTTTTTTTAGATTTATTTTTAATCTCACCTTTATTATTTTTAAAAATAACTCAAGGTGGCAAACATACTCCTTCCTCCTCCTATCTTCCCCACAACAACAACCCTGTGAGATGAGTTGGACTAAGAGAGTGACTGGCCAAAGTCACCCAGTCGGCTTTCATGCCTAAGGCAGAACTGGAACTCACAGTCTCCTGCTTTCTAGCCTGGTGCCTTAACCGCTAGACCAAACTGATTGACATATAGTGTATCTAGATTATCAGATTTTTTATGATACAGATGCAAAGTATAGCCAAGAAATTATAAACCACTTAAACAAAGAGGTGAAACCATGGGAAAGATATCTCATAATGCAGATTGGAACAGAAGAATATGGAAGCCTGTTCCTTAACCAGAAACAGAAGATAATGGGCTTGATAGAGTAAGGTATCTGAAAGGAATTGTGGATGTGAAATTGATGATCCTAGATTAGTAACTATAGGAATCCCAAAGACAAGTGAAGCTCTTATTTGCACTGCCCAGTTGTCCCATCACCAGAATAGGCAGACAGCTATTTCTGGAGGGAAGAAATGGATTAGGTTGGTGTGTATTAATTGCCCACTCACCATCAAAGTGACTTCAGGGTGTTTTTTTCTCCTCCACTTTCAGAATACATTGCTTCTTGTTATGTCTCCTCCTGTTTGTTAGGAATATAAAGCTTCTGTTTGTTGTAGTTCATTGTCTATTTTGCAGTGGAAAGGCAACCCCTTCTACTGAGTCAATGCTTACCATGCACTCTGATTATCTGTATTCCTCCCTTTACTAGCACTGCTAGTATGCTAGCAACCACAGCAAACAGCATAGTGGTTATTATCTTTACAGAACAGGAACAGCTTTAATGGTAAGTGCAGATATGTCCTAAGTCTACTAGAGATAAACTGTTCTATTATGGAGGAGGAGTTATCAGTTGGATTAGTAAGAAACAGCCAATTGTTGCCCTCTCCTCTACTGAAGCAGAAGACATATCTGCAAATTATCTGATTGATAATATACATAAATACCCTTCACTTTTTCCTGCTTCCCCTTGATTTTCCTACTTCCCCTTGATTTTATTTTGCCGGTTACATCAATATATTTCCAACCTTAGTTCTGATGTGTTTAATTTAGATGGCAAGATGTAGATGTATCTAAGATTGCAGTTGGAGGATCACTGCAAGTAATATATGGTAAATAATATAATAAACAATCAGTAATGTATACTATTTCAGTGGTAAATGTGATACTCTTAACAGTTTGAACATCAACAAAGAAATGCTGAATGCTGAAGGAGAAAAATAATTTAAATGAACTCTAACTTCTTTCTAATTTTTATTTTAAATAGTCATTAATGCTGGTTCAAGTAATCATGACTTTGGATTTGGTGTCACATGCTCTCTTGGCTATTTCCCTTGTGGAAATATCACAAAGTGTTTGCCTCAGTTTCTTCATTGCAATGGGATTGATGACTGTGGAAATAACGCAGATGAAGACAACTGTGGTAAGTTAACTAAGAGGACCACTCTGACTCTTGCTGTGATAAATCCATCACACTCACCTCATGAAAGCCACACAAAAATACAGGTAATCCCCAGTTTAAGAATGAGGCCTTTCGTTCTCAAGGCCTGTCCTTAAATTGAATTTGTATGTAAGCCGGAACAGTATTATTGTATAATACTGTATAAGCAGTATTGTGTAATGAATTTGAACCATTGTATATTTAACTCAAATAACTGTGCATTTAACTCAAATTTTGCTACAATGGCTGCGTTCTTAATTGTGGGTCATCTGTAACCTGGGCGTTCTTACCCTGGGGACTACCTGTAATCTCCCAATAACTTAGGGTACTTCCTTATTGTCACTGTTTTCAAATTCTAAACCCTCAGAAACAGTTTGCAAGTAATTCATAATTGTCTTCCCTTTGCCAGCCTACATCATTAAGGATGTCAACATAATAGTATAAAACATAGGTGTATAATTTGTGGTCCCATGGCCACATACAGCCCCATAGGATCAATACCCTCCTGTGTATTTCAAGATTTTATTGCCTAATAGTATCAATCCCTGACATCACCACTGTCTCTATCTTGGTCTACCTCCGTCTGCAACATTCATGTATGTGTAACCATTAGAGATAAGTATATGAGAAAATTATTGGGTGGCGGGGTGGGGGAGGGGCTTGCTTAGATTAATCTATTTCATTTCAAATCTGGATTAAAATAAAATTAATACATTAATCTGCTTATTTTAAAGCTGGATATTAACTGGTAAAGGAGTGCAAATCACTGTCGGTATTTTAAAATTTAAGAGATCAATAATTACATTAGGGCAATAAGATGAATGTTTCATTAACTGAATTTAATCTTCATCCACCATTCACTTTTAAGATCTTTTATGGGACTATCTCCTTTTGCAGCATAGTCTGTTACAGCCTATCAAGAATTTCACCATTCTTAATTCACTTTTATGATCTGTTATAGCCATCACAACCAATTCATTCATTTTCTAAATTTTGGAAGTGGGCAATCTCTGGTAGATGGGAGATAACTTCTTTATATTAGTGTAAAATATTTTACCATATTACAGCATGATCTAATCCTTAGCTTTACGTCAGAGCTAACCATTGTGATTGACATATAATAACAGAACAAAAGAACCCAATAAAACCAACACAGGCAAATATAACATAACCTGCCTCTTGCATTAGAACCTTTCACATTTTCTATCATTAAGGAGGAATTTAAAAACTATGTTCAAGTTCAGTGAAACTTTGTGAGATCACTTTTGAACATTTTGTCCCAAACAAGTGGAAAGCAGCCCAGCTTCGATTATCAGTGATTGTTATGCCTGTTTGCTTCCTACCACTGCATAATGGCTTGAGGAAAGAGGACCCCTGTGGTAACGCCTCACAGTGGGGAGGAACTAAGTGTAACCAGTGATGTTCGTCTTTGTGTTCTAGCAGCACATAACTTCAGATGAATCAGTCAACCCTGAGACTGCCATTTTTTGTTTTGTTTTTTACCCCTCCGAGATGGTGCAAAGGAGGCTGGGAGTCTGTAACTTCCTTCTACTACTTGCGTGTTAAATAGTTGTTAGTCTGGAGGGATTTTTATACATCTATAAAGTGTCTGTGGTGATGCAATCAGGATTGATGCCACTATAGACAAGTTTGGGAGGAGTTGTATCCATTCCACCCATTTCTATCCCTTTTCCATACTCTTTATTGTTGGAGGAGAGTAAGAACTGGAATGACCATAGAGACAGAATTCCTGCAAGAGCCTCATTTTCACAGGGGTAAATAGAATCACAGATGTTGGAAGTGATGATTTGCATAATTTGAAGAATTAGTTGAGTGTAAGGAGTTAGCTTAGCTCCCAACCAGCCTGGGTGCATTTAGACTTAAAACTAAACTTTTTTGGAGTTCATATAAAATCTCAATATGCACATGCAGTATGGCTTGTGCTCATAGAGTTAAAGGTACCATCTAGATCATCAAATCCAACCTCCTGCCAGGTTGGAATCGACTATAAAATATTCCCAACAAAGTCTATCCATCTTGTCTTTGAAAACATCCCAAGACATTTTGTTTCAGGCTTTCACCTTTGATCATACTGCTAAAAATGAAACAAAAACATTCCAACCTTACCAGTTTCCAAAGAACAAAAAGTAGAAGAAAATGTATTAGTGCTATTTTATGAGAAATAAAATACATTTTCATAACGTAATGCTGCAGTATATTTGGGGATTGAAATACATTATACCATATTTTACTTGAAAGAAACATTTAAGGCAATCCTGCCAAAAAGGAAGGAGTAAGTAGAAAATAAACACAGAAAAAAATCCTATGTATTTTTAAATAAAGAGCTTTTGCTTTTTAATGAATTGCTTGATGTTTCCATTTTCAGAGAGTTCTAAATTCAGCAAAATTCTTTTGCTTCTATAGTTGGGAGAAAGAAAGAAAGAAAGAAAGAAAGAAAGAAAGAAAGAAAGAAAGAAAGAAAGAAAGAAAGAAAGAAAGAAAGAAAATATCCCCAAATTCCACTATATAAAATCCATGTACATACTAATTAAAAGATACAAATACGAAACAGAAAGACAAAAATCAAGGAAGAAACCAAATAGCCTAAAATACATTCTCTTTGGCAGCCAACACCCAGATAAGCAGGATATAGTACCAGATAAATGATCAGGGAGAACACCATGATGTTACCTGATCATCAGTGCACTGATGATGTTACCTAGTTGGGTAATGAAACATCTGCAAGCAAACAACCAAGCTCAGAGAGCACCAAGGACTCCACACTTCAATTCTGAGCTACATTTATTCTCTTCTATTGGAATCAGGGAGAAACAATACCCTAATCAAGGAACTATCATAGAAGGAACCACATCCCAAACAAGATTGATAGGGCAAACTACTATATATAAATAACCAGCAAACTTTACTCTCCCAAGCACTGATGATATTATCTAGCCTAGTAATGAAATGCCTGCAGGAAAACAACCAAGCTCAGAGAACATCAAGAACCCAATAGTTCAACCCTGATCTACATATATTCTCTACTATGAGGATCCACTAGTTTCACTCCAGGAAAATGGGTATAGGTTTTCAATTTTGTACTGCAATCCTGTATGTGCCTCCTTAGAAGTAAGTCCCTCTGATGTTACAATATACTTAAGTCAAAATAACATCTTGACACCAAAAATACTTCCATTGGCTCTTTATGCATTGAAAGAACTATAAACCTAGGCTATGAAATGCTTTAGCTTCAAAGTCAAAGTAAAGCGGGGGGGGGGGGGGGGAGTCCAGATAAAGGAACAAATTTAATACCTGTCTGCAGTTCCTTAAACTAAATATAACTTCCCCGGCTGTGCAATCTGTTAAGGAGAGCTGTACAATCCCAGGAAAAGGTGCAGCTTCTTTAATGAATTCCAGACAGGTGCTGCATTGTTTCTCCTACCTCTTTTTCTCTTCAAATCTGAAGTACTACGCAGCGTCTCTGCATAGACTTATAGTTTTAAAAAATCAAACTGACGCTGCACATTATTCTGGCTCACTTAAAGTAAATGAATTAAAATTGTGCATAGACTATTTGTCAATATTTGTGCAGAGTAGAGTAACTGATCTAGAACAAATAGTAATTTGCCAAATTGAACCAGTGAGAAATATAAATATATATATATATATATATATATATATATATATATATATATATGTCATAAAAAACTGATAAATTTCCATTTATGTTTTAAACAGTTGAACAAAGCCACTTGTAGAGAAAGAGTAGTTTTTAAAATGACATAGATCTGGTATTTACTTAGGATAAAAACTCATATTTAGCTAAATGTGGTGAAAATCACAAAGAATTATGGAGACACTGAAGTATGCACACCATAGTTTGTAAGCTGTTAAAAAAAAATCCCCAAATTCTGTTTTGTCTGAATTCAGGGTCAGTTTTCTGCTAAACTGGAATCAGTAATTGGAGCAGTAATTGGAGAACGTTTTAGAAATAAACAAAAATTCAGACATCAGAATTTCTAGTTCTCTGAAAACAAGTCCAGAACTACCATTAATCATATTTGGCAGTACTGGGAGAACAACTTCTAATCAGTGTATGAACAAATCTTAGTTGTTAAAGGGCTCTGGTGATTTATGACTGCAATATGTTGCTCCCAATTCAATGTTTCCCCTTCAGAAGTAGTTATCTGCACGATAGATCTTTTAGTATATGTTCTTGGACATTTCTGGGAATTAAAGTGGTTGAAATTTAAAGGCAAAGCATTTAGTTTGATTTGTCTCTCACTGTGCCAGGAAAATTTAAGCCCCTATCTAGAATAGCAGTTGCACATTATATGTTGCATATCTCCTCTGTACATCACATCTTTCCTGATATATTGTATTGTAAATCTGCTTTGGCAAAGAATGTAACGGAAGGACTAATTTGCTAACACTCTCAACTGCTTTGCTATATTGAAGGAAATAGTCAGCATAATTTGACTTGTTCCTGCAAAATTAATAATTTTAACCTATTTCATATAATCCAGTGAAGAAGCAGTAATTGGAAAGATACGCAAATGTGGTGAGTGTTTTTCCTACAGCTGAAAAAACTTGGATCCCTGTCCCTGTCTTTTGGTCTGCCTGTACCATAAGACAGAATGAGGTGGTCATCTCAGATGGCAGGTGCTGGGAGGTAACAGCAAGTTTGGGGAGAGGACATCTTTATTTCATCATAGTGATTTTTTTTCATGGTATTGTTTGTTATTAAGTATGTATAGCATGTAACATACTTCTATTGTATTTGTAAATAGTAGCAAATATTACTTTCATTTTTTTCTCTATAATTTTTCTTAGATGATAACACTGGATGGTCTCAGCAGCTGGATGCATTTTATAATAAACAGATATCCCAATATATATTTCAGGAGGAAATCAAAGAGTGCTGTAAGTTGTAATAGAAATAAATTGTGGATTTGAGAATTTTCAGCCATTAAATTCTGAAATAATGCCATAGCACAATGGTCTTTTGATTATATTTGTATTAATCCTATGCAGCATTTTGGATTTAAAGGAAAAAAGATGTTTCAGAGTACATGTGGCTGTCAGCAACTCTTAAAAGCAGGTTTAACTTTTCCAGCTGCACAGTCTTTCTGTCTACAAAGCTGAATATTAATTTAAAATGTTATTGTTGAGATGAAGAAAATGGGCATTGGAAAGGTAATAACAGTGGTAAATTTTATTTATTTATTTATTTATTTATTTATTTATTTATTTATTTATTGCAATGATTGATACCCTTTTAGGATAAACATCTTTTCTATTCAACTTACAAAAAATATAAATTATTGTAGATTCAAAATAACATTAGAAATCTTTTATTTTAAAACAAATAAATCACAAACATGGAACCATTTGTGGTAATGGTCCAGGAGGGGAAAAGTCCAGTGAGATAGGGTTCTCGGGTGGTAGCTGCTTGACTGCTTTCCTCTATCTTCAGAGTTCCTTCCAGGATGTCCGCAGGCTATGGTAAAGAAAAGTCAAGATGGCAGCCACAGCGGTGCAATCGAAGCTCCACCCATTTTATGTGCTACACATAGATGGGCAGAGCTTCAGTTGTACCATTGTGGCTACCATCTTGACTTTTCTGGCCATATCCTGCAGACACTGTTGTCCCTTCCCACTTTATATGGGAGTCCTGAGGCAACTCCTGTCCAAGGCAGATTGCTTTACTGTGTGACAGCTACAGATTTTTCTGGAAGTTGGGCTCACTTGATGTGATGAGAGATCCTGAAATCAAAGAAATGTTGCAGAAGAAAGAGAAAGAGCTGAGGGCTCAAATAGAATGGTGGGGAATCTGCCACTTCTGCCTCCCCACCAGCATGGGCCCCCTGAATCAGTTACCTCACTTTACCTTAATAGTAATCCTGATCCTTAGCAGAAACCATAGCTAGTTCAAGCTCGTGTATAATTAGACATGAGGACTTTGCTAGACTATTATCACTATGTAGTATATTTTCAAATAGGCACCATTTCTGATGGGTGGAAGAGAAATGTCCTGCCTTTTGCTGTCCCTTGCAATGGATGAAGTGCTACACTACAGATTCTTGTAAGAATAGGACTATGGCAGTTCTTCCTGTCCTGTTTTCCTGTCCTGGCCTTTATTAAATGAGAAGGACAACCCTGCAAATGAAGCATTAGAAAAAAATGAACCACAGACAGGATGAAAGGAACTTTTTGATTGTTGTAAATCACTTCTGGTTAGTAGCTCTTGTTCTTTTTTGCCCACCACAGACATAATCCATTGGTGGAATATCCTTGTTGTGATTACAGCATGGGTACAAAAATTAATAGAAATAACTGTCAACCATCAATCAATAACCCTAATTCTAACCTTAACCTATTTGATGGGAAAAAGGTACAAGACAGCTGAAAAAAGTGGATGTAATCAATTGATGCATGAAACTCACTGGCCGGCCAAAACGTTTTAGGCAGCAAAAAAGGAACAAGAGCCTGGTTAGCTTTTCATATACAGTACTTTTATCTTTTCTCTGAAATACTTTCCCCACTATTTATCTACTGCAGTTGTCTTCATTTAACACTGCACATAATCCATAGTTCTTTATGGACAGGAATGGGTGAAAGAAAGCTTTGGTTCCGATAGTTATCTCATTTCATCTATACTTAGATTGGGACATTCAGGAATGTTAGGTCATGCACAAGAAAAGCCCCCCCCCCAAAAAAAAACCTCTGTGAAAAACATTAAATTCACATGCTCATAGTCTTTAAAAAGGAACATAAAAACAAATTTACTTAACTGGAAAGGAAGGGGAATAGTATATTCTACTGGCTAAAGTTCAGTTTTACCCTCAGCCATTGTGGACCAGATGTTATTTATCGGGCCAACCCATTGATGGTGGTTGTAGCAAAATTGGAGGAAGTACTACTACATCCACTGCCTTGGACTCTCTGAAGGTGGAATATAAATAAATAAATTAAAAATGGCAGCTATGCCTCTCTGAGGATAGTGAGCAGCTATGACAGAAGAAACTGAGAAACCACCTGCTTCCTTATAGCCACTAATTCCATGCAGGGGCACCAGGAGCAGCACCTCTGATTAGCATCTCAAGGTTATACACATAGAAGTGAAAGCAATGCATGATTGTATTGTGAATATAAATGTGTGTGTACATGTGTATGTATACACACATGCAACTTCTTTTTCTTCTTTTCAACTGCTCTCTTTATCCAGTGCTAGATTTTGTGCCAACAGAATGTACGTGCCATGGCCTAGAAGTTGAATGCAATGATGCCCACCTGAATGCTGTTCCTTTGCTTTCTCCAAATGTAACGATGATGTAAGTAAATAGGTAATTATGGCTGGGTATTTTGGTCTCTGTTCTATAAGTTGTAACATTATCAGTAGATTGACTGACAAGTTGGGGGAAGGCCTTCTGAGTGCCCCACCTGCAAAAGCACACTCAGTGTCCAGTTGTCAGCACAAACAGGGACTAACCCATCTCTTTAATCAGCTTCTAACCAACATTCTGAAAAGTAACTTTAAAGTGGATATAAATGAAGTATCTAGAATGAAGCCTTCATTATCAAATGAGATTTTTATTCTGTAGAAGTACACTGACTCTGATCAATAATAACAATTACAATAATAAATACTCTTAATTTTTACTCCCTATAAGAGGATTTTTTTTTCCAAACAGATTTTGTTTTGGCAGCAATACGTCAATGTAAAAGAGTTTTACACAATTTGTTCCCTATTTGCCATCTAGTTACTGTGACTAGTATTGACCTTTAACTGATGGAGGAGAGATGAGCAGGCTATTGAGTCACTAGTGGGCTGCTGCTAATTGGACATCCAGATTCACACTTTAAATTTTTCATATTTGATCACTTCTTGCCTAGAGATGGAGCCAGGAGAATAGAGTTTTTTGTTTTAATTATCAAGCTGAATGCCCGCTTTTGCATCTCATAGACATGCATAATGCTACCCTCTCTGTCTGCAAAAATCCAGATGGTCACTAAGTAGGAACAAAGGGTAAGAGATATTGATATTACTTTGCTCCAACCTAGTGGTTGTCTGGATTTTTATGGTGACCTTGATTGATTATGTGCCATCAAGTTGGTGTCAACTCTTAGTAATCACAGGGACGGATTTTCTCCAGGACAATTTGTCTACAACCTGTTCCTTCAGATCTTCCAGTGGTGCACCCATTACTGCTATAATTAAGCCCACCCACCTTGCTGCTGGGCAACTTCTTTGTCTCTTTCCTTTTACCTTTCCAGCATTACAGACTTCTCAAGAGACCTAGGCCTTCACATAATGTGTCTGCAGTAGGATAATTTGAGCCTGGTCATTTGTGTCTTGAGTGAGAAGTCTGGATTGATTTGTTCAATGATCTATTTATTTGTTTTCTTGGCTGTCCATGGAATTCTCAGGAGTCTTCTCCAACAACAAACTTCAAAAGTGTCAATACTTTTCTATCCTGCTTCTTGAAAGTCCAATGTTCACTTCCATAGAGGGTCATAGAAAAAACCATTGCCTGCACAATTCTGAACTGAATATCTTCAAAACATTTTTGTTGAGTTCTTAAAGGGTTTGGCATTTGGAAGAAAATAAGGGGAATAAAATGGAGAAAAATTAAAATTGCTGAATTTTATCTTATCTTAGTGTGCTCCATGATTCTGATCAAAAGTTTCTGCAGGGCAAGCTAATTATTCTATGCTCCTTAGGTAAAGACCTCCCTAAAAATTTAGAACATAAGTACTGATCTTTAAAGTCTCAAAAGATTCCCTGTTGTTTTTGTTGGAACAGCCTGATCAGCTGTTTTTCTGACAAAATCTTACTTGGAAGTAGCTAAAATTTCAAAGTAGATGTGCTTAGAATTGCTTTTAATTGCAATTAAAAAAAACAGACTCTCAAATCAAGCTTGACTCCTGTTTGTCCTTCACCCGTACACTTTTTTTGATACCATTATGGAAAAGATATGCCACTGCCTTCTTCCAGGATGTTTTTTTTTTCAATTTTGCACTCCAGCAGCAGCCTTAGAATTCCCAGGTCATTCCCCATCAACTATTAACTAACCCTGAACTTGTTTGGTTTCTAAGATCAGCCAAGATCACATAGATGCTGCCATTAAATAAAAAGAGCAAAAAGAAATTATCAGCTATAACAGTAAATCACTTTTTGCATTGAGAAGCAACCCTGAGAAAAATGAAAATTAGTTTTTGAGATATATTCAATATGAAAACATGCAGTCAAAAGTATATCAGTGTTTTTAAATTAAATCAACTATTTGAATTGCTGCAATTATGTACCTGGGACTTAAATTCTCTCTTTAGATTTCTTTTTAATTTCAATTGTTTTCTTAATTCAGTATATATTGTAGGCCCGTTGCAATCATGAAATAGTAATCACTGCATACAGAAGAATTAAGGGATGCTTTATGAAACTATTACTTATTTGCTATATAGTGAGGACCTCTAGGGTTTATGACAGTTAACTGCAGAAAAAGCAAAAAACAAAAAATTGGCTTTAAAAGCAGGTACGTTTGAAGAATTTTCTAAGAAATTAAATGGATATTTCACCTGTGCATATGATTATATCTCCAGCTAAGTGTAGAAAATGGCTAAGTTGATTAACACTCAATAGAGTCTGAAAAGTTGACAATCTAATTTGAACATGTCTGTGCTCAGCAGTTTCTACTGTATTGTTACACTTGTTGCACCCTCTTCAAAATTTTAGAAATGCCATCACTTTAGTTTCTTGGAAGGGGGTCATTGAAGACTTGATGATATTTCTGTGATACAAAAGTCATTTCTGCATATATTCATGTTTATCATAAGCAAATGTTCACAATATTAACCCTTCTATTAATTCCGGTACATCACATTTCTAGGGGTATCCATAGTACCATTAGAGTACCAGAGCAAGCAAAATCATTGCTTTGCTTCCTTTTCAATCACCATTCCAACATTAATTCCCTCAAATATATCAAGGTAGTGTAAGCTACTCCTTTCCCTGTTCAGGAACTCCCAAGGACATGTTTCAGCAAAATCTGTCCAGCCACATATCCCTCAGAGAAATGGGGGAAGCTTCCGACTGAAATCTTGAAGTTCTTTGTGCTAAAATATTTTGAGACCCCTGAAAGACCATTCTGACCAATCCCATATCCACAATCCAGAATAGCAGAAGTGGGAAATGAAATAATGGGTATAAAAAGTACATATTGTAAATGGTCATTATGAAAATTGAGGATAAATGTTCATGTCTAAATGACTCTTAAAGCCCTCTGAATTATGATGATTGAAGGTGTAAGTTTTTCCTTATGGCAATGAACTCACTCACCTTGTATGCTGGCAGGTTATGGTTGTGGATGGCCCTCTCGGTTGTATGATTTTTGCAGTTACACTGTATGTTGAAAAAGATGTTGCAAGGCTGTACATCCTTCCCCCCATCCCCCCCCCTTTTTAAAAATTAAACCTTTAAAAAGTTGTAGCCTGATTGCAATCAGCATCA
Source organism: Python bivittatus (assembly GCF_059951505.1). Classification (NCBI taxonomy): domain Eukaryota; kingdom Metazoa; phylum Chordata; class Lepidosauria; order Squamata; family Pythonidae; genus Python; species Python bivittatus. Next base: position 18,111,809 of record NW_028277034.1, on the reverse strand, counting down.
GCTACTAGCAGAATCAGAGGAGGCAAACTCACCTCATCTCTTTCTGCTTCACCTTCTTCTGGGTGACTGGAGAAAAGTAAAACAGATACTGAAAAAGATTTTTTTTAGAAAATTCCCATTTCTGTGGAGCCTTTCTGTAAATTTTGGAAGGTTTATGGTCTGTAAACTCCCTCAACCATAGTTGACATGGTGGTTAGTTTAGTCCCACACCACCCTGGGATTAATTTTGAGGATTAGCTGATTGGATTGTGACATTCTAAGTAACCCTCCACTCAGAAAAGTGTCTCATGCAAACAACATCTTAATGTGCTCACAGCACAATAGATTATGCATTATTTGAATGATACTATTGATTAAAATGTGCATCAGATGTGAACAGTCATTTAACTATTTATTTAGAAGATCGTACCTGCCTTAGGTATGAAACAAACAGAAATGAGTGGAATTGGGAAATGGTAGACAATTCCTTGTAATCCTTACTGTAATATATTTATAGTAAGTCAAGTAAACACTACTTATCTATAAAAGCATGTGGCCTACTCTATCACTGTACAATCTAATGTGAAAAAAATTCTACTTTCTATCTCTGACTCTCACATAAGTAAGCATTTTTATAGATCTGCACCAAGCATTATGCTGACTATAAACATTTAAAAAATAAACTTTTGAATAATCAGTGCATGTAAACATACATATGCCTGTATTTTTATTTATATAAAAATATATAAATTTTCTGTAGATTAAATTAATTCATAGAGATTGAATATATATATATATATATATATATATATATATATATATATACATACATACAATCTCTATGAATTAATTTAATCTACAGAAATACCAGTCAGTTGTATGTCAGTAGTTTACAGTTATTCATTAATCTTATTAATACTATTTTAATTACAGATCTCTACAATGGAATCTGCTGAGAAAACTTGTTGCCAATGGTTTCAAAAAATATCAGGATCTTAAATACCTGTAAGACATTGTTTAGCTTCAAATATCAAAATATTATACATCATTGCTTTACAGTGTAGTGATAAAGGGTGAGTTCATATGTTACATCATGTGAAAACCAGAATTATAGATTGATTGTTAATGGAATGTCTGACTTTGCTGTCACTAATATTTCTGTTTTCTGCTAAGTTATTTTCCAAGGTTGAGAAGTATTAGCAAACACTGGATAAGGGCACATACTGAAGCTGCACTTTATATCTAGTTACTGTGGAGAAAGCCCTATTAAATTCAATTGGACCTGCCTTTGAATAGACATGTATAGCTTTATCTTTTAAAATTATACCTTAAGCTCTTATATACATATAAAGCATGCTGAAATTAAGGAAATAGAAATGGAAGTTTTCAAAACTGGGATTTAAAAGATTCTACAAGAACGATATGTTTTATAGAAAAGGCAAATCAGTTAGACCAGGCCTGCTTCTTCTGTTCAGTTTTTGAGCTACTCCAGAATCCCATCTGCACCAGTTCATTGGATTCAGCACTGAAACCAGGGGCAGCCCATTGACCACCATCAGCGTGAGAAGGATGTGCCTCTGACATTCTGCTACAATTTGTCCTCACCCGCACTGAAAAATTGTTCAACCTTCTTAATCAATTACAGCAAAGAAACACTCTGGATTCCACTTAGGGAGATTTGTCTTGTGTTTATTGTCACAATACAATACACTTTCTAAACATATTAACTATATTAATACATTTAATATATATGTAATTAAATCACATGTACCTGAGTTACATGTACAATGACACATACACACAATATCTATATACACACACATGTACAATGACATACACCCCACACACAATCTGTACTTCTACCTACCTACCTACCTACCTACCTACCTATCATCTATCTCAAATCCTTTTGGTTCTATCATTTTATTTGCCCAGGTTTGTTTATTCAAATTGGATAGTTAAATTTTTCATCCTTTTTTGCCCACAAATTTAAATAAGAGTTATGAAATAATTTATATAGGAAAACACTGTCCTTTCATTAAAAAAGTGTAGCATCAGAAGTGCAAGATGCTTTGGTCATCTGTTTTCTCTTCAAATTCACTATAAAATCAATATTTTCTCTATCCAACATTAAAATAGTCTTGAAAGGATTCTTGAGAAGGATTTTTTTTTAATTGAAGCCAGATACATGCCCTATGTATATCAAAGATTTTAGCAATTTATTATTGTCATTTTCTTCATAGGTACCTTCAAAATAATAATATAAGCATTGTGTCAGGACATGCTTTCAAAGGACTCTACAATCTGACTAAATTGTAGGTATTTCATTTAGAGTTCTGTGCTATAACAATTGTTCCATTAACATTGTTATAATAATTTCACTAGCCTTGCTGTTGCTTCCTGTACTGCTAAAGATGTTTACAAAATCAGTGTGATATATGTCAGCTCTATCATGGGGTTTCTTATATCTATTCTGAACAGTTTGGTAGAACAATTAAATACAAATATGAATGCATGAAATACTGTATTCATGAACTGCTCAATGATTTTGTAAAACCAATTATTGCCTGTTGCATTTTATTGGTCTGGTTTCAGATATCTGAGTAATAACAAGATAACCTTTTTAAAACACCGTGTATTTGAAGACCTACATAAACTCGAATGGCTGTATGTATTGGCTTTGTTTCAAATTATTGCTGCAATTTTAAAGTTACTTATTTTCCTTTTTTAAATTAAAAAAATGTACTTATCTATTTGAATACATTTTGAATAATACATGATGATATGATCTATATTAACAAATTAATAACATAATATTTAAAATGCATGAACATGTAAAAGACCCTGAGAAATTTAATCAAATTTATTTTCCTTGGCTCTCTGGTTAAAAAAAAATCTGTCCAAACAGATATTATGTTTGAACTCTAAGTCAGAGATAGGTTTGTCCCTCCAATATTGTATAATAATTCTCATTCCTCTTACCATATGCAAACTACGTATAATTCCAGGTAGACTGATAATTCATCTTCAACAAGAACTACTCTTTGTCAGTCAGGTAGAAAGCCCATTTGACTCACTTCTGAGTCCAATTTTTTTCTTAGGCCCGAGCTGCAAATTGACTCTCCATCCTTTTTGGTCTTTTTGCAATCTTGACATGTTGTGAATCTTCTTGCCAAAAGGCTGCCAGGATGGGCATAATCAGTTGTAAAGCAACAATATAGCAAAACTACCTGGTACCCTGTCACGTTTAGAGTACTCTAAACTACTCCATACCTTTGTCCCTTTCCCAACCAGGTATCCATAGTTCCAAACAAAGCACCGAACTTCATGCATCACCCTTTTTATTTTTCTGGGAATGCTTATGGCTCATTTGGGAGAGGCATTCTTTGAAATAAAAATTGGAAGCTGGCATGCCAGCTTCCTATATTTTTAGCTTAAAATATTAATATTAAAATAATGCTAAAAATGCAGTGTCCTTGGAGCTCTCTGAGCCTGGTTATTGGCTTGCAGACGTTTCATTACCTGACTAGGTAACATCATAAGCGCTGATGATGTTACCTAGTTGGGTAATGAAACATCTGCAAGCCAAGAACCAAGCTCAGAGAGCTCCAAGGACTCCACATTCGACCCTGAGCTACATATATTCTCTTTTATTGAAATACAAAAATGCTGAGGACAGGATGCATAAAGAATTGCCTGGGTAATTAAATTTGGGACTAATCTTAGAGAGTCAAATAGATTTTATAAAAAGGATGTGCAGAGGGCAGTGGAGGTACACGCTATGCTGCCACCTCCCATTCCAATCTCACTTACGTTGACAGGGAAGATCCGCAGTTAAGATATTGATTAATTTTGTATTGGATAAGGCATTTTCCTCCTGGGGGGATGCTCTCCTCTGGAAATGGCCTCTTTCAGTATTCATATGTGTGTGTGTACCTACCTATCTATATACGTATGAAAATACTGTGCAGCTCCACTGCTTTTTCTTGAATCTTCCTTATGAAAAAAAAAAACGTTCATTCACATTTTGTTTCTTGAAGAAAATGATCTCAGCTAAGTTTTCTCCTGGGCATGGGATAGGTTTTGATAGAGCTCTCCCTTTCTCAAAGTTAACCCTATCTTGGACTATTCTAGTGTTCTTTACAAGGAACACAGACTGATGTCTGTAATGAGAAATTTTAACTTGATTGACATTTTTATTTTAAGAGGTTCTTTTTTACTGGTAGCTATGATTTGGAACAAACCATAGAAACCAAAATAAAAAATCACCCCCCCCTTTTTTTTTTGCTGCCAAGCTTTTCAAGTGAAGCTGTGTCTTACAAATCTATGATGCAATCTGTTGCATTTCCAAAATAATTAAGTGATAAAGTACTAATCAAATCATTGTAAAAACTGACAAGAAACCTTTGAGCACTTACTTAAAAAAAATAGAAAAACTCTAGAAAGGTTTCTATCATCGTTTTGAAAAAACTCAAGGACATCTCAAGTTTTAATTATCTAAGGTATTAAGGAAAGCCTGTTTTACTCCACTTTCTTTTTTTTAACTTTAAAAATTTAATTACCCAGGTAATTCTTCGTGCTTATCAGCATCCTGTCCTCAGCATTTTTGTATTTCAGTAGAAGAGAATATATGTAGCTCAGGGTTGAATGTGGAGTCCTTGGAGCTCTCTGAGCCTGGCTGTTGGCTTGCAGACGTTTCATTACCCAACTAGGTAATATCATCAGTGCAGTCAGGTAATGAAATGTCTGCAAGCAAACAACCAGGCTCAGAGAGCTCCAAGGACACTGCATTTTTAGCATTATTTTAATATTAATATTTTAAGCTAAAAATATAGGAAGCTGGCATGCCAACTTCCAATTTTTATTTTAAAGAATGCCTCTCCCAAATGAGCCATAAGCATTCTCACAAAAATAAAGTAATACCAATTGTTCTTTCAGAAGAAAACTGCCTTTAAGAACAGAGTCATATAAGTGATGAGCATACAAGTGATGCTGTGCAGGTGCTTACCTGGTAACTGGAGGCTGTGAGGGTCTGGATGGGGATTAACAGTGCAATTCAATCCTTACAAGACTGAATATGTCTGAGGTTTTTTTTGCAGGGGAGGGGAGGGACTAGTTCTAGAGCTGTTCCATTGAGAACTCTGGATGGAGTATCAATCCCCCAGAGATATTTGGTATGCAATCTAGGCGTCCTCCTGGACTCACAATTCCTGTTCAAGCAGCAGCTGGTAGCCAAGGCTAGAGGGCCTTTTTACAGATCCCTCTGTGTACCAGTTGCATCCATTCTTGGATCAAGAATGTTGTTCTGCTCATAGTCACTCATGCCTTACTTATTTCCTATCTTGGTTACCGTATCACGCTCTACATGTGGCTGCCCTTGAAAAGCATTTGGAACCTTCAGCTGGGCCAGAATGGAGTGGTGCACACAGTGTTGGGTTCACTGGGGTTTGCCTAGGTAGCATATCCGCTGTGCAAGCTGTATCCAGCATCCTTCCAGGTGCAATTCAAGGGGCTGGTTAGCACCTTTAAAGACCGACATGGCACAAGACCATGTTACTTGCAGTACTATCTGTCTTCAGTTGTTTCTGCCTGTCCCACCAGATCTGCAAAAGCAGGCATGGTCCAGGTCCCCTCAGTGAAACAGTGCTGACTTGCAGGCCTTCTCTCCTGTGGCAGCTGCCTGTGAAACAGCCTCCTCCAAGGCTTTAAAACTTGTTTTTTCTCACAGGCATTAGGGCTGAGTTGTTAACAGACTCCAAAATTGGTAAATTTGTGGTTGAGGTTTAGGTGTGAGGTCCCTTTTTATTTTGGATTTTATATATACTATAGTATGTATGTTTGTTGTATTTGTATGCATGTTGTTTTTATTCTTTTATATTGTGAGCTGCCTGGAATTAAAGGTAGTCCTTGGTTAATGACTGCCCTGTTTAGCGACTGAACTTACAATTGCACTGAAAAAGTAGCTTAATGACCAGTCCTTGAACTTACAATGGTCGCAGTGTCCCTGTGTTCACATGATTGCCATTTGGGCGCTTTGCAACTGGCGTGCATTTATGATGGTCGCAGCGTCCCACAGTCATGATTGTCAGCTTCCAATAAGAAAAGTCAGTGGGTAGGCTGGCAGGAAGTCACAAGTTGTGGTCACGTGATGTTGTGCCTAACAACCGCAGGTGATTTGCTTCATGACTGCAGCGGAACTGATGTTGTAAGTTGGGTGTGGTCACGTGATGTTTCACTTTACAACTGTGTTACTTAGCAACAAAGTTGCCTGTCCCAAATGCAATTGTTGAGTGAGGACTACCTGTAGTTGCATAAAATGGATAGCCATATAAATTTAATAAACAAATAAATCTAGCTGAGATCATCATACCATTGATGATGATTGTGACTGTTTTGTAAACAGAAGGCTGCAGTGAGCGCTTTCTAAATTAAAAAGATAAAAATATTCTAAATAAAGTATTGGGTAACTGCTGATCTTGTATCCCAAATTCTGTGTGAACCAGCTTATTTCAACCATGCCCTCCCTCCCCCCACAGCTTGAGTTATAGAAACGTGAAGCGCTTTTAAGCATCTATTGTTATTGGCTGGCATATACTGCATTTAAACATCAGAAATGGTTGTTTCTTTTTTCAAATGAGCACCATGCATATTTGGAGTTAAAAAACTTGAAAAGCAGATTGCTTTAAAAAGCTAAAATTTTTAGCCTAAATTGTACCTTTCCTTGGTTTACAGCATAATGGAAAACAATACAATGAAATGCATCTCTCCGCTAACCTTTTATGGACTCAGCTCGCTAATTCTCTTGCAAGTATTAAGTTAATTTAAAATGTGTTTAGTATGTAAGAATGTGCATAGGAGGCTTATAACTGAATAATGTGTTAGGTCAAATACTGAATTGCAAAACAGATTTCTCTAATAAGGTTCTTCTTTGAAAAAAAAAAAGCAAATCAATTTCTAGGATTATATTTAAGATGCCAGAATAATCGTAATTTAAATACATTGTGTCTTTTTCACTTCAGAACTCATTTAAGGCACATTTCAGTCTTCATGGACATTTCTCTGACTTTAAACCTAAAAGAAATAAAAAATAGTTTAAGGGACAGAATGATAACTTGCAAAGCTGAAGTTTATTAACAAATTGAAATAAACATTGAGGGGTGGCTCATTATAAAAGGCAATGTTGATTACAGAAAGCATCTGCCCTGTTTTTAATTCCATGTTTTGATAGAGGGTGGAGGTTCTCTAGACCTCTTGCCCTCTGGATTGCAGGCAACCACAGCTGTGCTTCAGTTTTCCTTGACTGCAGGGAGAGGGTGAGATGCAGCCAGGGGTAGGATCCGCATCACTTGCAAGTGCCAGCCAGAGTTCCTGCACAGATGGCTCTGATTCACCTCCTCTGCCACTCCACATTTTTACTAGTGAGGGGAAAACACAGTATGACCAGAAGTGGCTCCTAAGAAAGTATCCTCTTGGTTCTTCAAAGTGGCCTGGGCTTGCCAGCTATAGTACATAATTCAACTGAACTTTCACACAGTATCATCCAGCCTGCCAGAGAGCGACTGTTCTTCAAAACCTTTTGTTACATTGGTGAATGCAGATTATGGTTCATTATTGGCTCCGGATCATAGGTTATATTCTTTCTGTTCTTATTCAATTTTGCTATGTAAATCTGTTTTGCATGTAACTCAACGAGTATGCAAACATACTAACATACACACATAAACAATTCTAAAATTATTCTAGATAATTTCATTCTCTTATTGAAATAAGATTTTGCTTACTTAAGGGCACACGTGACAAAAATAGACATACAAGGTCTTGACTAATCATAAAGGTTAAGAAAGAAAATTGCTGAGCAAAAGCCATGTCCAATAGTGAAACAGTACCATCCTCATACAAAGACTATTTTTCCGTATACGGTTGTGTGCTCTAAAACATTCTCAGAAGAGAATGAAATATGCCATATCATAAAGGATTATTATCTAAAATAACAAATTTAGATATAGTGATATGCTCTGGCAAACATAAATTTATCATCTTTTAAACTGTCCTTTGCTTTCTCTCTCTCTCTCTCTCTCTCTCTTTTTGCAGAGTTTTTATGAATAATTCTCTTGTCCAGTTGCCTGATAAACATCTTTGTCAGCATATGCCAAAATTGAACTGGCTGTAAGTCAATGTTCTGCAGTAGTAACATATTCACTTGAATCAAAAACATCTAGTTTCTTGTTCAAAAAGATTTTTGTATGAGATGAGAAAATGAGGTTCAGCAAATTTAATCAAAACCCAGATGTGTGTGATTTGACATGTGATTTGAATTACAATAGTTCCAGGTAAGGCTATGTAAAAAAAAAATCTGCTTCAAATGCTTCCCTCTCCCCATGGTTTGCATGTACAGTATATGCACAGAAAATATTTCTACTTGGAGTGCCAGCAGAGTTCAATGGTTGTGCATGTACACATATGCCAATCCAAATGAAAACAATTTTTGAAACAGCCAGATGAACCCTGCAAAAGACATAGCTGCTTTAACACTTTACAGAGAGATGCCTTATTTGAACTTAAGTGCTTTGCTAAGTATCTCTTTCAATGCTTTGCAAAGCCCTAGTTTAGAGGAAAAAACAATAATATCTTCACATTATCAGTGCTGGCAGAAATATTTGAAATATGTTGCTAAGAATTAATAATATTGTTTTTATTCTTTAGGGACTTTGAGGGAAACCACATCCGTAATTTAGGAAATGCTACTTTCATCTCCTGTAGTAGTTTAACAGTTCTGTAAGTAAGAAGAATTTTCTGTTGTGCCAGAAAAGAACATTAAGATCCTAACCATTTATCAAAATCTGGTGCACTTCAGAAGTGATGGACTTCAACTATCTTCAAAAGCCTAAAGTTTGTGGGTGCCGAAGTTCAGCACATCTGGAGGGTCCCAGCTTCAGATTAAATACAAATAATGGAAGTTATTAAAATACACTAAAATATCTTTTACTGTTTCAGTGTTTTGAGAAGAAACAAAATCAACTCTCTCCATGAAAATAGCTTCTCTGCTCTTCAGAGATTAGCTGAATTGTAAGTAGAAGTTTTTTTCTTGAGCTAAAATCTTATAACTTTATATAAATTATAAGGAAGGGTCTCAGTGCTACAAGCACAAGAGTAGGTTACATTTTGCACAGCTGTCTGTTTTTACAAAAAGGGTAACTGAGGGAAAAGCACAGTTGGGATTGGAATAATGGTTCAGAGGGGATACTCATTGGGTATAAAGATGTCTTGGCAGAAGTGACAGCTTTTCTCCTGGGCAGAATAGCATATTTGGAAAGATAATTGTCAGGGATCAGTGATGTAGCATGGAGATGGGGTAGAGCATTGTAAAGCCCTACTTGCACATTATAGTTTTGATCCAGTTGGGTTTCACTGCAGCTACCTTAAAAAAAAGACTAAAGTTCAATTACACATTTCCCTAATGCAATATCAGACAGATACTTTTATTCCCAGCTGAAGTAAATATGACATAACTCTGACAATATGACTGAATTCACAATTGTAATAAATCATGATTCTATTATTATTATTATTATTATTATTATTATTTATTGGATTTCTCCTAACCATGGTTTATTAAATAAACCAGAATGGGTTGCTTGCATAAGACACTAAGCTGTTCTTTACAAATCACAATAACTGGCTCATTTAACAAACACAGCTGAATAGCTTAGTATATTGTGTGATTGAGAGAGAAAAACCGAAATACATGAAACAATATAAACCAATTTAATTTTTTTAATGAAGGAATGCTATAATTTGAATGCTCCTTCAGTTGGAAATTCTGACAGTGAAATAATCTACTGTTAACTATGTTTGTGGGTTTTTCCCTCATAGAGATCTAGCTAACAACAGGATTGAATCACTTCCTCCAATCATATTTAAGGATCTGAAAGACCTTTCACATCTGTAAGAGTCTCTAATAATTTCATTGATCTATGATGATTTATATTAAATATTATAATTAATTTTCTAGCTTTCAAAAAAAAATCATGTTATAATGAAAAAGTATGCCTACATATGTTGCATAATGTGTAAAAAGTTTATTTTTTAAAGGGCCACGCATAGAATTCTTGCTCCGATGTTTAGGATACTTTAGCAAGTATGTTGAATATAACAACACAACTTTGCTAATTGTCCTAATACTACTTAAGGTTAGTGATTTGAATGATCAAACTCCACCGCTCCAAATGACAAGTATGAACTGTGTATGAGTCAGCCCCACTAGGAGATTTTATATCATATTTATTATAGGAAGATTAGGATTTCCCCCAATATAATTAACTGTGAATTGAGGAATTTGGCTTAACTTTGCTGATAAGAATAGAAGTTCTGAAAAGAAGCCAGGAGATACATATGGCTGAAGACACCTGAAAAGCCTGAATATTTTCAAAGATTAGCTATGCTAATATGCATATGCAGATGGGAGGAGCTTGAGAAAGACAGCTTGTCTGCTGAATTTAACATCTAAACAGGAACGGCCTCTCTTTTCTTTTCTTTCCTGTCCAGCTTCCTCTTCTTATCACCTCCAGGCTTATTCCCCCTTCCCTTCCAAGTGCAGTTCTCCTTTACCCTCAATCTCCATCCTCTTCCTCCTCCTCTTCTGCTATTTTTGCTGGAAGAAGGAATGGGATATGTGTGTGTGAGACAAAGATTTATGAGATAGAGAACAAATGATATATGCAGATGGGAGGATCAATTAATTTTATATGTACCTTTACACATATAAACATTTAATGTTGGAGGGGAATGAAGGTAAGGAAATCTTCAGGACTGTTTTTAGCTAGAACTGATAACCGATGGGAAAGCTATTGTGCAGGATTTTTTTTACACACGTAAGGACCAGGTTGGGGACAATCTATGTGGTCACTAAAAGTCAACACTAACTTGATGATGCATAATCAGTCAATGACAACTATTATATTTTATTTGTTATTAGCTGAATTCAGCAAGTTGTATATCTAATAGAAGTGAATATGTGTAGCTCAGGGTTGAACTGTAGAGTCCTTGGGGTTCTCTGAGCTTGGTTAATGGCATCTACATACTATTCAAAAGAGACAAAAGACCAGAAGATCACCTCACCAGCAATCATCACCCAGATAAGCAAAGGTTACCACCAGGCACACAATCAAGCAGCAAACATATGCCAATCAAAGAACTACCAGAGGAGCAAAACAAACAAAACAAAACAAAACTCCCACCTCCACCAGCATTGGCAAGGCAGGCCACAGCACATAAATAGAGAGCAAACCCCATCCCATTCTAGCACTGAAGATGTTACCTAGCTAGGTGATGAAACGTTTGGAAGAAAAGAACCAAGCATAGAGAACCCCAAGGACTCCACAGTTGTATATCTTTCAAGGCTAATAATTCTGCCCTGCACAATACATATTAATAAGCAGTCTACACATTATTTTTAATTCAGTATAGCTATAATAGGTATGTTGTATCATATTCTTTTGACAGGAATCTTTCATACAATCCAGTTCAGAAAATACAATTAGATCAATTTGATTATCTCAGGAAACTCAGCTCATTGTAAGTAGGTGTAGTCCTTCTCAGTGACTAAATAACCAGTATTAAATCAATGCATTTTAGTATGTTGATGCTTTGCCGTTTTTGGTAATTTTGAAGTACATATTTATTGGCAAAAATGTTATATAAAATTGTTTTGCTATACGTGCTCAGAGGGTTTTACATCTGTAGAATTACATTTAGGATTGCATTACTGTATAGAGCTGAAAACCTATGCCCATATTCCTTGGGGTGAGTCAAATGTTATACAATGTGGCTTATTTAAAAGATATACAAAGAATTGCATAATTAAAAGTACTTAGAAATGTATTTTCTTTCTTTAATAACTATAAATTAGCAAACATGTAGAATTTTTCTGTATTTAGAACATTCAGAAAATTGAATAGTTAAGTAAATCAGTAAAGAACAAAATTGTCTTTTAAAAATACATAGGATTCTTCTACATTTCTTTCTAAATGCCTTCACTGGGTCTATAGGTAAATTATGTCAGAATTTTTAAGGTATTTTTACAAACTGAAAGGCTAAGCTTTGTTGTAGTTTTCAGTAGATTTTGCTTTGTTTAGCTTCTTCTTTTTCATCATTATCATTATCATCATAATCTCTTATCTTTTTATCCAAGTCACTCATTATATGCATTTTAGAGATTCATAAAAGTATGCTGAAAGTTTAAGAATGTATTCATTACTGTGTAATCCTTTTCCTGTTAATTCAACCATATTTTTTTTCCTTAACATTACCTAAAGTTTGATTTCTAATATATATAGGAGCCTAGAAGGTATCGAAATTATGAATATCCAAAGAAGAATGTTCAGCCCACTAAGAACTCTTTCCCATATGTAAGTATCACGCAAGCATAATCTTTTTACTGTAATATAATTGATTATATAATCACTGTAAATTCCAAGCATTTTCATAACATAAAACCCTTCGTCTTGCTCTGCAAGTGTGAGAGGCTGTCTACTTTGTTTTTTAAATCTCAAGGAGGATTTACATAGGAAAACAATATATTTTAAGAATACTTCTACCATGTGTATTCTGAAAAATTACTCTGTAGGTAACTAAAACTCTCACCATACCATGACATGCTGGCTGGGTCTAATGCAAATTGAAGTCTAAAATGTTTGGGAGATGATAATTTGCCTATAGGTAGACAGTATTCAGTTAGATAGAACAGTATTTTAATTCTGTTATGAAGACCTTCCATAATCTCTTAGTAGCTTCTGCTAGAAATTTGCATGGGAGAAATAAACCAAAGATAACCTTATTTTATTTCAGAAAGTTGTTTGATAATTTTGGGGGGCTTAGGTATTTGTATATAAAGAAGTAGGAATGGGTTGGTGCCTCAAATACTTGCAGAAGGCTGTAATTATAGCCTTGGCTAATGCCATTTTTTTCAATGAAGAATAAAATCCTGTGGCTAGAATATTCATGTACATTAAATATAAGTGATTCTCAGAACTGTTCCATCAAAATGTTATTTACCCATCCCAGAAAATTAACGTTAATTTAGATTTTACTAGTTCAAAGAATATATCAGTGGCATCTGCAAAGAGGGAGGGGGTGGGGTGGGGTGGGGTCAGAGTGACAAAAGCAGCATTGTGGCATTGCAAGGCAAGCCCTGTCCATTTTGTACGTGTGTCATGACATCACACACATGCATGAAAGATGCAGAGCTTCCAGTGTAATACTTTCATCTTTGTAATGAAAGCAGCAAGCCCCTACTGATGCTCATAGAATATATAATGTAGTTTTATAAAGTATTCCATTCTACAAGTTTCAGTTTGATACAGAGAAGTCTCTTTTTCCCCTTAGATACTTTAAAAAATTTCAGTATTGTGGTTTTGCTCCTCATGTGCGTAGCTGCAAGCCAAATACTGATGGCATCTCATCCTTCGATAACCTGTTAGCCAGCATTATACAGAGAGTATTCATCTGGGTTATGTCTATTATTACCTGCTTTGGAAACATCTTTGTCATTTGCATGCGGCCTTATATTCGGTCAGAGAACAAGCTCCATGCCCTATCAATAATGTCTCTCTGCTGTGAGTATCGCTTTCTACTAAAATATATTTTCTAAAAAGTTGTTTAACACAGCAACCTTAATTGGAAGGTGGGAAAGATTTCTGTACTAGAAGAGCCACTACTCTCGCTACTACTCAGATTGGCTGTTCTAGCAGAAAGTGGAAATGGGACAGTTGGTTCATACTTTTTTCTTCCAGTAGTTTTGTTACTAGCAAGAAAGAGAATATTGCAAATAGTATACAGGTAGTCCTTGTTTAGCGACTGCCTTATACAGCAACCATTTGCAGTTACAATAGTGATGAAAAAGTAGCTTTGCGACCAATCCTCGCATTTATGACCTTCGCAGGTCTGTAAAGCAAAGGAAAGCTGAACTAAGATTGTAAGCACAGTTGTGGTTTCACTTAGCAACTACTTTGCTTAATGACCAAGTTGAGAGTCCCAATTGTGGTTGCTAAACGAGGACTTAGGTAGGGCCTCTAAGGGAGAAGTGATAGCTCCAATTTGGTATTAGAATAGCAATTCTACTTCTTCAGCAGGAATTGGATTACTATGCAAATGAAGTTAACACATTAATTAACATATTAAAAGAAGATACACTAATATACATTTTTCCCTAGGTGCAGATTGCCTCATGGGAATATACTTATTTGTGATTGGTGCCTTTGATCTCAAATATCGTGGGGAATACAACAAGCATGCTCAGTTATGGATGGGCAGTATCCATTGCCAGTTGGTGGGGTCTATAGCCATTTTATCCACAGAAGTGTCTGTCTTCTTATTAACCTATCTGACTTTGGAGAAATATATCTGCATAGTTTACCCTTTCAGATTCTTCAAGCCTGGAAAATACAAGACAATTTCCATTTTGGTTGTTATATGGATTATAGGATTTATTGTTGCTTTTATTCCACTGAGCAATAAGAATTTTTTCCAGAACTACTATGGCACCAATGGTGTCTGTTTCCCTCTTCACTCTGAACAATCTGAAAGCATTGGAGCTCAGATTTATTCTGTCATCATTTTTTTGGGTAAGTAAGCTCCATGTTTCTTCTAGTATATTGCACAATCATAATTGTTTTCTTATATATGAAATGCAGGTAAGATATATCATCACTAAGCAAATTTTAAGTCATGGCATAAATGAAGCTGTCAGTTCCATTTCCCAAGGAAAAAAGTAAATGTCTACAAGAGAACAAGTTTTTTGGCAAAATGCTTTCCCAAACTGGCATGCTTAGTTCCTTATAGTGTCCACAGAGAGCAAAGGTGGTCAGAATGAAGCAAACAGCATTGTGGCATTGACACAAAGCCCACCCCTTTTTCACATGTGTCATAATATCCCATGCATGCCCCAAAGGGGTGGAACTTACAATTCAATACTACTTTTGTCATTCTGACAAAATAGTGAGTCCTTACAAATTATGCTGCCGGTTTCTATATAGTGGACTTTTTTTTAGCTCAGATGAAAACATTCAAGATTTTTTAGACCTTTCCAGTTCTTACAATTCTTTTGCAATTCTTGTAAATCCCATTTTGCCTTGGGCTGTTCATCATTTTTTTTTTTTTAAGTTTTACACTATCATGAGAAATCACATTATTTAGCAACTTAAATGTGACCATTCTCTGTATTTTGTCTTGCAGATATTTTTTTTAAATAGCAAATTGTATCAGCTGAGGAGCCAGATATGAATGAGGTCAGAGTTGATAGAGAAAGAGAAGTTTGGCTCCAATATTGCCCAATCCTGTATATTGGATACCAATTGAATGCCTGTTGTATACAGTAAAGAGTGTGATACAGAAAAAAATCTGAAATTGTATTACTAGCAGTTTACAATTCTGAATTAATTGTGAAGAGATCAATAAGTTAAAACGTATTTCTATACAATGTTTATAATCTATAAGTTCTTTCAACACGAATAATGTGCTTTAAGTTAATGAGGCTAAGCAAGTTTCAACAGTACTGCAATTACTTTGGTTGTTAATGAAAATCACTTATGCATAGCAAATAAATACTGTTCTTAGGTTTCATCATTGGATATTTTACACTAGCATATCAGTATTTGCTACAATAATGAATTTACATTGTGATGTGACAACAACATGGAATTATAACACAGCTTGCCTTTCACAATAGGTATTAACTTGGTAGCGTTTATCATCATTGTGTTTTCCTACGGAAGTATGTTTTATAGCATTCATCAAACAGCTGTTACTTCAGTGGAAGTCCAGAATCATGTAAAGCAGGAGATGATCCTTGCCAAACGGTTCTTCTTCATTGTATTTACTGATGCACTATGCTGGATACCCATATTTACACTAAAATTGCTTTCCTTACTTCAAGTAGAAATTCCAGGTATTGCTGATTTCCCTTTCAATTATTCTATTTATCAGCTTGTAGTGAGAACTATGTGGTTAGAATATCCTAAGTAATAGGAGTAAACAGGAGAAATTGAGGGCCTGCAAGAAAATGTTGTCATCCTCAAAATCAACACATGTATCTCTTCAGACTTTCACACAGCCCTACTTTCCCTCACCACCGTGTAAGCTCTAACAAACTCAGAGGTCTTCCAATATCTTTCCAAGCCATTCTGCATTTCTTTTTTAACTGCCAGATTCTCAAAATGCAGTAGATACAAAGGATACTGTGACCTCAATTTTGGAAGAGGTTCTTCTTTTTTGTTGTGTATATTTTTAGGCTGCCTCTGCAAGCCTTGAGATGTTGATACCTTTGTTGTTGCTTAGAGACTGTTGTTTTAGAATCAGTAAATTCACACCAATTACTATTTTAATAAAATTCCACTTCTATAGCATATACCTTATTATGTATATACAGGTTCATTTAATTTTTTTTTCTTTTTAGGTTCTATAACTTCTTGGGTTGTAATTTTTATTTTACCTATAAATAGTGCCTTGAATCCTCTTCTCTATACATTAACTACCAGACCTTTCAAAGAAATGATTTGTCAAGCTTGGCAGAATTACAAGCAAAAAAATTCTTCAGAAAGTAAAAGCAATCAGAAAATATACAGCCCATCATTTATATGGATAGAAATGTGGCCTAAGGAGGATATGTCATCAGAGCTGACAAAGCCTGCCCTTTATACAGATACCTGTGGAGCACTGACAACTACAGACTCAGCAAGAATAAATTAACATCTATGAAAATACTTTGTTCACATTCTACTTTGCTTTAAATCACAGTATTTTTAATACATTATTTATTAGCTCTTTCTGAAAGCCTGCCATAGGAGCCTGGCAGAGGAGAAAGGAAATTAAAAAAATATATTTATATTGCTTTTTCAGTAGACATTGGTGTATGAGGCAAAGAAAGTAAAATAAATAAAACTGAATGGCTTTCTAATTTGACAATTCTAAAGAATATTTTTAAGTTGAAAAGCTTGTGATAGAATGATCAGTATTATATTTCAGTTTGCACAGTATTTTTCTACAATTGAGAATAAGACATGAATAGCATTGTACTGTAAAATATTAATACACCCATTGTACTGTAAATATTATTATAAAAGCTAAAAATACTAAATATTTATAAACAAAACTCAAGGAAATTTTCAATTTTATGAAATAAGAAAATTGCTTGTTACAATTCAATGTTTTTATGCAGGAGAACTACACTTTTTTATTTCAGCTACAGATTATAAATTGAAGTACTATACAGAAAGGAATAGCAGCTGTCTTTTAGATTGGCAAAATATTAATGGCTTGGACTTCTTAAGTTACATAAGAATAAATGTTGTACACTTTCTAATGTTTACTGAATTTTGGAATACCTTGAACTAGACTATAAACTAATATTATGTCATACACAATTTTGAAGATAGATAGATATCCTTATGTTTCCAAATGAAGTATAGCCTTCATACAATTATGTAATAAGTTTTCATTTTTTTTTGTCTCATGAGAATCCAAGGTTGAGCATGCTCACAGTACACTCATAGAAACCACTTAGGCATGTTAGTCATGACTAACCTGATCCATTACTTTCTATTCATACTTTCATTTTTTAAACAAGTGACAACACTTAGGTCTTCTTGTATGGGCTCAGAAGCTAAGGTCAAGACTGGTTAATACTTTGATGAAAGACCCCCAGGGAATACCTAGGTGGCAGGTGAGACTAGGAAATCTCTGTGCCAGGCTGAGCCACAAGTGCCAGGGGAGTACAGTATTGAACTGGTGTTTGAAGGCTGTTCCTATCTTGATGTGATGAAACAGGCTGAAGTTGAACCCAAGCATGATGGACTTACTGTTTGTGAAGAAGGATCTCTGTTGTGTCTGGTGATAACTCTGAAGGGTAGTCCCCTCACCCTGAAAGAAGAGGTCTGTGATACAGGTTCCTACAACACTCATAGCTATTGCTAGATAAACAGAAGACCGTGGCTTAGGGTGGTGGGGGCTGTCCTTGTCTAGCTTTGGCCAGTGCCCCTGTTATAGACATACTTGGGGCAGGGGGCCTTCATCCAGCAACTCATGCAATGTTCGCCATCTATTTTGATTGCAGCAATGCTCTCTACATGGGATTACTTCTGAAGACCACACAGGTTCGTCATCTATTTTGATTGCAGCAATGTTCTTTACGCGGGGCTACTTCTGAAGACCACACAGAAAGAGTAACTGGTACAAAATGCAGTGGCCTGTTAATCAAATCAGATCTGCATCAATCATACAATCCCTGTTCCATGGTTGCTACACTTGTTTCCAGTAACTTTTCAGGTACAAATCAAAGTGCTGGTTTTAACCTATGAACCCCTATATGGCTCGGCACCCAAGTACTTACAGGATTGCCTTCTTCACATACAAACAGCCCACAGGACTGCCAAGTTATTCATTTTGAATCCTGAACAGAAGTAGATATTTTTAACATACAGCACAATTCTTCCTTTGCTCTTACTTTTTAACAAACTGCATCCTTCAATTGCTATATGTGAGTCATGCCACCATTATCTCTATTAACCGTTTGACTTCCTTTTCTAAGACTTCATGCTCATCTTGTTTCCTATACTCTGAATGCCCCTCCCAACAAAAATCACAATTATATATTATTTTAAAGCAATGTGAATAGTTACATAATATACACTGCTAGAGAAAGCATAAAGTCACTCCAATATCTTTTATTAACAATAGAAAAGCACACCGTAGTTGCATTAAATTATTAACTGTTGGAAACAGTAATTGACTTGCTTGTCACCCTGAGCCAGGATTTCTTTGCCTACAACTTCAATGCAATTTCTACAGAAAATAAAGCAGATTATATACTCATTTATGATAGTTTCCTCAGTCAAGGAAGAGATGAACAAAATATTAAAGATCATGTATTGACACAAAAATAAGAAAATGCTTTTTACCCAGAAGGAAACTACTGTGTTCTATCGTGCAAGTGAATCTTTGGGGTGACTTTCATCTGGCATGATACATTTGGACTCAGTGTTCAGAATACAAAAATAGGTTTACATTTTTTAAAAATGCCATAACTTACAGAATGAATGAAAGTTCTAATGGAGAAAAACAAAATAACAACTCCTAGTTTATGTGGGAGAACATGCTGTGGTAGAAAAACATTTCTCTGAAAGAAGTGCGTTTAAACCAGAGACTAGGACACATCACCCTGCCGCTCAGATCGATTTTTTAACAGTGTTGGAGGCAAAGACAGGCCTAAAGAGAGACGGAGATACAGTCACGTCCCTCGGCGCATCTCCAGTGTTACCAGGAGATACTGTGACGACTGTGCCAAGGGATATCTCAGAGGGACCAGGCCTGGGCACAAATACCGCCCTCATCCCCTCAGCCATCCTTCCCGACTCCAAAGTGACCGCCGATCCCGCCTGCGTCCACGGCTGCTTTTTTCTATTGGCGAGTCAGCAGCCGCACGTGGGCAGCAGTTCAGAACCACGCCCCCACTCTAGTGAGGACGTTGCCCAATGACGCGGGAGGGCCGAGCGTCCGTCTGCCAACGCAATTGAACTACAATTCCCCAGCGGATATACACTGCGCTAAATTACGAAGGACGGGCCGCTCAAGTTCCTGAAGCGCGCTTCAACCAATCACCGCTCACTGCAGCATTTTTACACCCGCCTTCTCACTCAAGTCAGCTTCCGCAGTGCACCTTAAAGATAGAAAAAAATTAAAAGCATGTCCCCGGCCTAATCACTCCTTACAAATTCCAAGCAGTTCTGACAATGTGCTCCTAACATCTGAGAGGCCTCATTCCTTTCTGTATTAACGTGGAGGTTAAGGGGAAAGCTAATATTACTTTCCTGAAGAAAAACAAAAAGCAACCTTATGCTACCCGCTGTAGTTCGTCCGTTGGTTTTGAGCGCCCACGATCTGAGGCACATACGAACTACTCCTCCCAGGAAGCGCTTCGCAGTTTTTCTTGTGAACACCAGGAAGGCCCGCTCTGCGGGGCATGCTGGGAATGATAGTTTAATAAAGTATTCTTTGCTCTATGTGGCGCTTCCATTTTCCAAGCTGTAATGCAAGTGCCGCGACTTCGACGTGAGCCTGTGGGCGTGAGCGAACATGTTGTTGCTTCGGCTGCAGACCTGTGGGAAGATGGAACCCCAGTTGTGAGTTTCCCTTGAGCCGTGGACACACACGAGATAGAGTCCTTTAAGCAATAGGAAGGAGTCTCTTGGAAATCCCAGAGGGAGAGCTCCCTAACTCAACATCATGCCCTTTCCCACCTGCGGGCTTTCACGTCAAGGTGAAATATCTTTTCGTTCTGTTTTGTGAATCGGTTGCAATGGTTTCGTGTTTTGAAACTTTCCCCCCTGCAGTGACTTTGGCAATTTTTTATTCTATTCAGATAGAATTGAAAAAAGAGCATAACTACATCTCTCTTTCTCTCTCTCTGCTTAACGAATATCATTTAATTCACATGAACTCGTTGTGCCTGTTAAAGATACGTTTGCATTAAATCTCAGGAGAAAGGAGAAGAAAGGGAAGCTCTCAGTTCGGTTGGTATCTTCCTTTCTATTACAGAGTGCAGTTTCTCGACTCCCACTGAAAGTGAGAACCAAGGCTAGAAGCAGAGAACAAAACCCAGGAATTTTTCTCCAGAAAAGATGTGTAGTTTTTATATGTGCAATGTTTGTTTTATCTGTGTGTGATTTCAGTTTGGTACTAGCCCTGATCACCAAAATAGTCTCTGGAGAAGTAGTTAGATTTGACAGCTGTCAGAGGAATGGGATGCATACATAACTAGATGGCTGCAACTGTGGGGCAAAGTGTATAAAATGAATAAATATTAATGTGCAAGCCACACTGTGGCTTGTGAGCATAATCAGGGTTTTGATTCTAATGTCAGCAAACATGGGAAATGGGTGGAGTTCTGATCATGGGAGATCAAAAGTTATGGGAATAAATATAATAAAACAATTGGAGAAAAAAAAATTACAATCATCTGGGGATGGGATTTGGGTGGCCTTCTAATGGCCATCAGAAAGGATTTCTCTAAAAGGATTCTCACAAATCTTTCAAGTTTCTTTTTCCTCCCCCTATTGGTCAGGACTAAAATTAGGGCAAAGGTTACTGGCTTACAAAGTACTGTAGTTTTGTTTGAACAGAGATCAGTCTTACTGTGGAACAAAACTTTTAAGGATCCTATGCATTTATAATAGTGTGATTATGATGAAAGGAGAAAAAAATTGCAAAACAGAAACTTGCATAGAAGGTAAGAAGCAAGAAATCTTAACGTGCGTGTGAGAAGAAAGAACCTGTTTGGGGGTACTCCAAGATGATAGCTTTTCTATTCTCAAATTCTTCTGATTCCAGTTCAAACCATTTGATGCTGTTTGAACTAGTTGAGATCTTTTCAGAAGTCAGCAATATAGATTAGGACATGCAGAGAATCTCTAACCAATCACTAGCCCTGTTTTGCCCAACAGCTGAATACAGAGAACTGGCAGCTAGTCAGTGCTTGGCTGCTGGCCAGTTACTGACTATATTGTCCCTCCCTTCAGATTTCCTCATGTGTCACTCCCTCATCTGCTATCCTGATGCCCAGGTTTCCTCAGTGTCATTCCCTCAAATTTGCTTTCGTCCCCTTCAGAATGACTGATGCTGGCATGCCCAGTCAAGCCAACGCACACTACAGCAAAGAAACAGGAGCTAAGAGGTTGGCAAACTAAAGCTCTCCTCTGATTATAATAGAAATGCTCCTCTCAGAGCAAGGAGTTAAATCCAACTTATCTGACTAGCTGCGTTCTCCGGCTTTTTGCTGTGCACCAAATAACAAAACATGGGAAAGGATCACTTTCACAGGCTACTAGCTGCAGCATCCTCTAATTGGTAGGGATGGAACATAGTAATTACTGTTCTAATTGCAGGGCAGGGCAGGGTACAATCCAAGGGCTACTTACAACCCATGAATCCCTTTTGTTGCATCTCTAAGGGCCTCCTTTGACCATGATGCCTGAAAATTGCATGCCATTTTAAAGTGTGGAATCAAATAAAAACTGCAATAGAAGCTCTGTATAGACATATCACCATTAAAAACAGACTTCTTTCCACAAAAGACAGTTCTGTCATTTGTATAATGTTGCTGTACCCACTTTGTGGCCCTTAGCAATTCCCAAATATTACAAATTTTGGCCACCAAAAAGTTGTGTACCTCTGCTTTATCAGATCTCTCCCATCTGGAAGTTCCCTTTGTTGGAATATTTTGCCTCTTCCCCTCTTCTGTTCTCTGTTTTCATTCTGTGGGTAGCTGAGAAGTAACCCAGTTCAGGTCTATATGGAAATCATAGTTTCAGACTAGGAAGTTCTTTTACCAGCAGAATATAAATCTTATTAATAAATAATAAAATAAATAAACTAATCCTAAATCAACTGTGGTTCTGGCCATCACTTTGTACATGGAGTCCTATAACTCCAGTTGAAATTGCTCATAATATAGCTACACTCAAACATGAACAGCTAAAAATACAGGACCTTATTTGCAAATAACAGTTTCAACAGATGGTCGCCAACCAATCTGCCACCCTCAAATATCTAGATGTGACACCATATTGACAGCTTAGTAAGCAAGTCCATACCTCTTCAAAGCAGAATGGAATGCCTATTGGAATAACATTTCAGAAGAACTTGAAAAAGCTGCACATCACCACAAATACTGCAGCTTCTACACCACATTATGCTCCTTCAGACCTAAATTTCAGCAACAAGTGACAACACCAGAAAGGCAGGTAGCACTTTTGTATGCTTTTGAATTGAATAACTGAGTTATTGGCATGAATAGTTCCAGCTTTTTTACAACAGCCCTGCTCTGAAAAACATTTGAGTAGGACTACCAACTCTTGAGGGTAGTTCCAGATGAAACCACTGAAGAATGTGACCCCAGATTCTCTGAAATAAAAATTGCTATCTATTAATTAAAAAGTTGGTGGAACAAATTAAGCCAGTGCAGAAATGCTAAAGGCTGGTAGTCATACACAAACTGTCAGCTCCACTCCTTCAAATGATCTGGTAGCCTGAGGAAATATCAAATCATGGTAACAGGCAATGGTCATATCAATTTTCAAGAAAAGGGACAATCTGGAATATAAGAATTACTGTGGGATTAACCTGTTGTAAATTATGGGCAAGATATTTATAAAAGTAATCCAACAAGGGCTTTAGAAAAAAGAACAACTAGTCTGAAAAGAACTGGCTGGTTTCTGGCCTGGAAGGGGATGGTGTAATAAAATATTTGTGCTATGACAATAGCTAGAGGAACACATCAAGTGTGGAAAGAAGTTCATCTCTGTGTTCATTGACGTTGCAGCATTTGGTAGTGTTCATCAGCCAATGCTTTGGAAAGCACTCACTGCAGAAAATGTGCCTTCTAACATAGTACACCTCCTGCAAACTAAAGTTCTGTTTGGGTTAATGGCAGAATGTCTAAAGACTTCCTTGTATGTACTGGTTTGAGGCAAGGCTGCATTGCATCCTTGCCTCACACAATATTGTGATCTATGCATTCATGCAGAAAGTCTTTGCTGGCAAAGGTAGCCTCCAAGTTGGACAATAAGAATTCATCCCAGATTTAATGTTTGCTGATAACAGCATGATTTTTTATAGACAGTGAAGGAAAACTCTATGATACCATATTTGATATAAAAGCTGCTACCTGTCTATATGGCTTAACCATCAAGACCAAGGTATTCACAGCCAGTGTCTCTTTGATGGAACTCAACTTGAACAAGTTGAACTATTTAAATACTTTGGTTTAATTCTTCCAGGCCTTGGGGACAGGGTGATTATGGAGCACATTTCTTGTTTTTGTTTTGCTTGTTTTTTGTATAGTCGCGTTTTTGTATTTTGCTCTTCTTGTCAGTTGTATTTTTCTTTTAATAAGTTGGCTTCTAATTGTAAGCCACCCAGAGTCATTTGGGAGTCAAGCAGCCTATAAATTAAATAAATAATTGTCCAAGAACAGAAAATGACTGCCATAGCTGATATCAACAGTTGAATCAGTCAAGCTGCCTCAGTCTTTGGAGCACTGATATAGGGCATCTGACAAAAAAACAGCATAAACATTGCTATCAAAATGAGCAGAATCATTAATGCTACTGATGCTGCTGTATGGTGCAGAATCTTCAACCTTGCTTCAAAATGATTTGGAAGTTTAAAGTTTTCCAAATGCATTGCCTGTGCCAAGTAGTAGGGATTTCAATCTATGATAAAATACTAAAATGAAACAAAGAATGATGCTGCAACCAACCCATGGTTCCTGATGAAATTCAGAAGCATTTGGATACTTGTGGTGGTTGGGGCACATGTGCTGTATGGTCCCATTGATTAACTTTCTAGGTTGGAAAGTACAGCATTCAGCTCAAAGAAAATTGGCTGAAGCATGAGGAAGATTAGCGAAATTTAGATTCAAACTAATAGAAGTGAAACAGCTAGCCCACAACAAACAAAAATGAAAGAATAGACTAGATGCCATCAACAGACCCATAGCACCTACAGCTGCATACTGGTTACATTGTGAGTCATTACCAGATGCGAACTAGGGACCTCAACAAATCCAGTGGATCACTGTAATAAGCAAGTTTAAGAATATGCTTTAATTATGTTATCCAGAGGTCTATTATAAAGTAGAAATCATTAAAATAATAGAATGAGATATACGTTAATTGTTCAGTATGATACTATTACTTAACCAGCTATTATTTGACTGTAGTCAAGCACTGGTAAATATTTTGTATAGTCAAACATCAGTGTATAAGTATCAGCTTACTGCTTTTTAGTTATTGTTCTGTTGTCCAGCTCCGAGAATATGGTTGTACACAGACATTCCACACTCTGTAATTCCCCCAATTAAGTACTGCGAACTAGCTACTCCTATTGGGTTTGTAATATAAATAAAGGGATTTCTATAAGGACAGGAACAAAGTGTGAAGAAAATGTTTAAAAATGATTAACCAAGATGTGAAGATTTAAGTTTAGTAATCAGTATTAGATTTTCCTCCCTTTGGTGATAGCTTGTAACTTGACAGAAAATGTGTATTAATCACAAACAGATCACATAGAATTTTTCTGGCTTTTCCTCTCTCAGTTCTTATAAGTAGTCCTGAAATTCAGTGCAAATTCTTTGCTATTAATATTCTTGTATATCCTGCTACAGAACATATGTGTATTCCAAAAAAGGTTATTTTGACAGTCTAATTTATGGGCATTAAAACATTATGACTCCTTTGAAATTGGATTGCATTAGCCCAATTAAATATATTAGCCAAGGTTATATGCCCCTGTGCTCTTTGGGTCATAGCTGTACTCCATGAAAAATGCAGGGAATATAATAGATATTTGGGGAAGCTATAAAGTTCTTTGAACATCAGCTTTTAGCCTTGTTTTAGGTATCCATTAAGAAAATGACATTGACAAGAGATCATGATTAAGTAACTTCTTACATCTCTTGATAGATATTGTGTCAACTATGTACTATTGTTATTTATTTGTTTGCTATATGAGTATAGGTAGACTTAACGACTACCCTGTTTAGTGACCATTCAAAGTTACAATGATGTTGAAACATTAACTTCAGGACCAGTCCTCACATTTACAACCATCTCAGCGTCCCCATGATTACATGTTCAAGATTTGGGGACTTCGCAACTGGCACCTGTTTACAACTGTTGCAGTGTCCCTCGGTCATGTGATTGCCATTTGCACGCTTCACAACTGGCATCCGACAAGCAGAGTCAATGGAGAAGCTGGCAGTAAAATCGCAAGTCATAGTTACATGATGTATCATTTAATGACCCACGGTGATTCACTTAACCGCAACAGAAGTGAGGCAGAAGGAAGCCTGTTGCAGTCATGTGATGTTTCACTTAGTGACCAAGTTGCTTAGTGACCAAGTTGCTGGTTCCAACTGTGGTCGCTGAGTGAGGACAACCTGAATACTTTCTCATGTAATGGGGGAGTGTTTAAGCATTTGTCCAATCTAAACTAAATCTTTAAAATAAAATCTGATCACAAAATAAGTGTTGTTGTTTTACTCCAGCACTTCATCTTCTGTTTGCCTTGAAGTCTGCAAGAAAAGGCAGTCTTCTACCTTTATATGCAGCGAGATGGACTTCTGGTTCCCCAGCTCCTCGTATCACTACCCACTATACCATTCACCCCCGGGACAAAGACAAACGGTGGGAAGGTAAATAGCAGTGTTTAAATAAAACATATATACTAAAACTTTTTCCATAACCAAAGAGTAGCCTAGAGGTGAAAAGAGTAGATTGTATTTTACAAATAAAATTACAGAGATAAGCGTGAACAGATTGGTTAGTTATATTTTGGGAGGATATCCTATAAATCTGTAGCAATATGTAACAATACCTTTGTATTGTTTCATTAACAGCTTATCTTTACGTTGATATATAGAGAATTAAAATTGCAATATGATTATTTTTTCTAAATCAAAATAAGGTAGAGAACATTTGCAGTGATTATTGTGTCAGTGTGTTTCTGAAAGTAAACATAGGCTTGTGGAAATATTTTGTTTGAAGTTGCATTGTGGACTTTGTATTTATGAACCCTAATAGCCCTTAAGTTATTGTCCTGGATCCCTCCAGCAACATGTTTAATGGTCTGTAAAAAGAATGGATTTATTTTCACATCCAACATAAACAAGGTTTTAGAACCTACTTTGTAATTTTGCTAAATTGAGTGTGACAGTTCTAATAGATACAGATGGCCACTTAATCATGCTCCAGCAAGACAAAACAAACGTTCCGGTATGCATTTATCTTGTTTTAGTTCACTGTATGAATTTGCTCTTAATGTCTCAGATCAAGGGAGATGGAACAACTGATTTTAATAGATCTACATTGCTTTATTTGCCTCTATTAAAGGGATTAACATGGAAAGATTTGCAGAAGAAGCTGATGTTGTTATAGTTGGAGCAGGTCCTGCAGGACTTTCTGCAGCTATTCGACTCAAGCAGTTAGCTAGCGAGCATGGCAAAGAAATCCGTGTTTGCCTGGTGGAGAAGGCTGCTCAGATTGGTGCACATATCCTGTCCGGAGCTTGTCTTGAGCCTCGTGCGTTGGAAGAACTTTTTCCAGATTGGAAAGAACGAGGAGTAAGAGAATTTCATTGTTTGGATTCACCTGTTCTAATTCATCTTTCCTTAATATTAGTTACAAAACAGACTAATGATTTGAAAGTGAATTATTAGATTAATATACTTTGGGCACTATTAAATAGTATTTGAAGACAATGCAGTATACTCCAGTTTAAGAACAAGTTCTGTTTCCAAGGTCTGTTGAATCTGCGCGTAAGCCAGAACAGTATTATTGTAAAATACTGTATAAGTAGTATTGGGTAATGAACTTGAACTATTGTGTATTTAACTCAAATCATTGTGTATTTAATTTGATTTTGCTACAATAAGCTCTGTTCTTAACTATGGGTTGCTTGTAACCTGCACATTCTTAACCCAGGGACTTCCTGTAATCATAAATCAGTGCAATTCAAATAAAAATATATATTTTTAGCTAACTGCCTTCAGTAGTGGATCTGAATAGTGGAATAAAAATGACTTTTTGTCATTTTGTTATCTTCCTGTTTATGTGTGTTCATACAAGGGGTGTGTTTTTGTATTCCATAACTTCATATTTTAAACAGAATATTAAATGTTCCAATTTAAAGGACATCTGTAATGGTGAAAATATTTAAATGATTTGTGAAGAGAAGTTGGATGTTTCTTCATTAACACCATCATATTTCATTTTATTTTTCTAAGGCTCCGTTACATACTACTGTAACAGAAGACAGATTTGGAATCTTAACAAAGAACTATAGAATCCCAGTTCCCATTCTTCCAGGTACAGTTTTCTAATAAGAAACTCTTTTAATGCAATTTGCCATTTTGAATTGGGCTGTAAAATGTTCACATGAATTATTCCTTTACTCAAGAAAATATTAACATGTCTGTGCTGATGGAGTGTTATATTACTGTAATTTATAAAACACTAATGAAGACAGTCTTTTAATTCACTAATCTACTTGACATTTCTAGCATATCAGAATTTTTCTCAGGCGACAAGGCAGATAGGTTTTTGCAACGTAAATATGTCAGCTTAGAGCAGGCAGTTTAGTACAGGTAGTCCTTGCTTACCAGTGGTAATTGGGACCCGGAATTCTGTTACTAAGCAATGCTGTCGTAAAGTGCAGTGTCATGTGACTGCATTGACTTACAACAGCAGTTCTGGCAGTCCCAGTTGCTATTGTTAGGCGAATTCCACACAATCGCAGCAACCTGCAGTAACATGATTGCTATTTGCAACTTCCTGCTGGCTTCCCCATTGACTTTGTTTGTTGGAAGCCAGCAGTGAAGGTTGCAAGTGGCGATCACGTGATGCTGAAACATTGTAATTGTGAGTTGGTTGCCAAGTGCCCAAATCACAATCATGTGACTGCAAGGACGCTGCCACAGCCGCAACTACAAGGACCAGTTGTAAGTACCCCTCATTCAGTGCCATTGTGACTTTGAACGGTTGCTGAACAAGTGGTCGATAAATGAGAACTACCTGTAATACTTTTTTCATGATAGCTTTGTGAACTAATGCACATGGCTAGTGCACATAGTCAGGTCTATAATTAAACTATAAACAGTTACTATACTCATTATCTGAAATTGCCTGGCAAAAGATAAACTTTGAACTAATTTGCTGTTATGATGGGTAGTAAAAGCATTTCTGATGTATTTCTTTCTGTTAACTAGGTCTTCCCATGGTTAATCATGGGAATTACATAGTTCGTCTAGGACATTTTGTGAGCTGGTTGGGTGAACAAGCAGAAGCACTTGGTGTTGAAGTCTATCCAGGCTATGCTGCAGCTGAGGTAATGACACTGTCACTATTTTGTGTGCAGAGGTGAGATTTGTTGAACTTGCAGTAAATTGTATATATCTGAAATGAATCAATAGTTTGTTTTGTATTATTTGAAGAATAAAGAGCTCTGTTGAATCTGACCAAGTCAACAATAATAGTAATCATAATCATATTGAAATTATATGTATTTGACATTATTATAGATTCTTTTCAATGATGATGGAAGCGTGAAAGGGATTGCAACAAATGATGTTGGCATCCAAAAAGATGGAGCGCCTAAGGTAAATGTTAAGTTTCTTGTTAACACATTTAATAGAATATTACAAGACGTGTTTAATACTACTTGAATATTGTAAAAAGTGATTATGTAGTTAGTACTAAGTTTGTAGAGCAGCTTTAGGTCTTTTAGTTTAACATAGACATTTAAGTAACACAAGATAGTAAATATATGAACTCAAGTGCCAGAGTTAAGACCAGCATGGTCATTGCTGATTTTATGTAGTTGTTGTTTTAGGATATCCATTTGATTTGGCCAAAACCCAATTCTCAAGTCAAAGTCAGGTAATTCATAAAATATTTTAATTATTGTTGACTGGGTGTTTTGGAACCCATCCCATTCTGATTCTGAATGGAATCATCCATGAACTTCCTGTTGTGACTGATTTCTCTGGAGCAATATGGAAAACTGTGTGGCACAAAGGAAACATGTCACACAGATGTGTATTTATGACTGTACATAAAATTAAAATGTGTATTATCTAATGATGCTATATGTTCTATTGTTATAGGGTAACTTTGAGAGAGGTTTAGAGTTGCATGCCAAAATTACAGTCTTTGCAGAAGGTTGTCATGGTCATCTTGCAAAACAATTGTATAACAAGTATAATCTAAGGGAGAATTGTCAGCCCCAGACTTACGGCATTGGACTTAAGGAGGTATGCTATATTATACACCAGCATCTGTAATTCTGGTTGTATTAATCTTGTAGATGTTTAATACATAAGGAAATATTTTTCTTTAGGTGAAACTGTTTAGTACTTTGTTAGTTCATGATGGTATTGCATTATATTGATAACAACATCCATATTTCCTATTTGCACATTTCCTACTTGCTCACACTTGCACATTTGCCAAATCTCTGTAACTTTATTTGATAGGTCAGTTATTCATTCAGAATTATAAAGTGAATGAATGCTATATGGTTTCAAATACAAAACTTTTATTTGCAATTTTACGAAACTCAAGCTGTTTTGTTTTTTTGTTTCACTACCAGAGTTCAGCTCTGCATTATGCAAAATAGTAAATAGTACATTTACTTTTCAATGGTGTACCATTAGTAGCATAGTTTCTGATGAACTGCATAATATATTTTTTGCTATTCTAGCTTTGGCTTATTGATGAAAATAAATGGAAACCAGGAAGAGTGGAGCACACTGTTGGCTGGCCTTTGGACAAACATACATATGGAGGATCATTTCTTTATCATCTGAATGAGGGTGAACCATTGGTAGCTCTTGGGTTTGTAGTAAGTATTCTGTTGTAAGTTAATGTCTAAACAAAACAAGCTTCTTAGCAAACTGAAACAAAATGTTCCACATAATAACATCTAGGTCTGTAATGCAAACAAAACTCACTATTTAGGACTATGGAATGAAAATGAGTTCTGGATTCTACACACACACACACCCCTTAGTAACATAGTTTAAATATAATATTTAAATGCCTGGCTCATGATTGTTCAGTGTAGATGTTTATTTTATAAGGATATATTTTTCCTTCAGTGAAATTGTTGAGTTCCAAGGTATAGCTTTCATTTTAAGCAGTTCGGTTTCTAAATAGACATTTTGGTTGTTTCCAGCTGAAGATTATTTTTCAGCTATATTCATACAAGCTAAACCAGGAACCATGGTTCACAAACCAAAATGTCTTTGTTCCTGTAGGATAGCAAATGAAAATCAACCAATCACTGTGACTTAACATGATGGCCTGGTCCACACAATACACTAAGACACAATGTAGTTTGATTTTAGGTTTAGCTATTGTGACTTGCAAACCATGTCTTAATATGTTGTTTGAGCACTGCTAATTTCCCTTCATAAATGTTTTTCTTTCTTTTGGTTGTCCTTTTGGATATACCTGTAACTATTTCAGTCCTGTTGGCCTTCCTTCCCAGTAACACTGAGCAAAGTTACAATATAATTGCTACTCAAAGACCACATTTATAAGTTGTAATATATTTTAATTGTATTGCATATGTTTAATGCATGTTAAATTATACACAACATAATATGCCTTGCAGTATTGAAATGTTTTAAATAAGAAAACCTTACAATATGTTATGCTAACCTAGAGGAAAGATTTTGAGAAATGACCAGAAACTGAAGGTTCAGCTTGCCCTTGAAATCAGCTGCGTATGTGAGATGTTTTGATGGATGATCCATCAAATCTGATACCTATTATCTTCAGTGGCTGGATTCATGGTCAGTTACACATCACAGGGTCATTGTATGCCAAATTGTATTAATTACTAAGAGAAAAGGACATAGAATCACAAGAAATAATTCGATAGCTACAAAATATAATTCTGTAACCAAAGGCAAGGTATGCATATCCATCAGTTAATAAAAGAATGTGTTCAAGTAATGTTTTGGCTCAAGCAAGTTTGTTCATTTTGGATTTTACTTGTATGCCTTTATAGGTTGGTTTAGATTATCAAAACCCTTTTTTGAGTCCATTTAAGGAATTTCAGAGATGGAAGCATCACCCTAGTGTTCAGCCTACCTTAGAAGGAGGAAAGAGGATTGCTTATGGTGCCCGAGCTCTTAATGAAGGGGGTTATCAGGTAATAGCAACATAAGGTTACTTACTTGGATTTGGGTGGGGTGGAGAAACCAACTCGGTAATATACTAGTTGATCAGCATTTTAATTCCTTAAACTTACATATAGAAGAAATTAAGCCATTGTTTCAACTCCAGAAATGTTTCTTATTTATAAATGGATTGTTGCAATAGTCCTCTTAATAGCATTTTTTTTTTTTAATTTAGTCTATACCCAAACTTTCCTTTCCTGGTGGCGTTCTTATTGGATGCAGTCCAGGTTTCATGAATGTTCCCAAGATTAAAGGTACACACACTGCTATGAAAAGTGGTATGCTGGCTTCAGAAGCCATTTTCAACCAACTAATCAACGAAAATCTCCAATCAAAAACAATAGGTAAGAGGGGTATGATCCGAACATACGGACTTCTGACAACTCATTGAAGTCTCTACTTGTCACTAGCTTATTGTCCTTACAAGTGTCATATTGCAGATGAATAGAATTTATTAAGTGGAACACGTAAGAGCAAATAAATTCAGATAATGTGAAAAAGTAAGTACATCCCATGTAAGTTTTTTTCTTTTTAAACATATGCAGACATATCAGTATTTTCAAGGCCCTGTGTTTTTGGATGCTGCTGCTAAATGCCAAGTCAGTCTGTAATAGGGCCATCCTCACCGGTGATTTGATGATGGGTGAGAGGGCTGACCTGCCATGCATCACTGAACCCTGGCTGGAATCGGGGTCGGGGGGAGTTGTGCCCAGCTAGGTTTCATGTGTGGCATCAACCGAGACCTGGGGGTAGGGGTGGCAGTTGTCATCCAAGATACTTGGGTGGGTTCCAGGGACACTGTCTCACAGATTGCTGGGTGCAAAACCCTGTTTGTTAAATTGAGCTCTAGGGTTCAGTTGGGACTGTTACTATTGTACCAGCCTCTCTGCAATGTAGCAACCTCACTGCCTAAGCATCTTGACTCCATGACTGGGCTGGCGGTGGAGTTCCCCAGACTTATGGTCCTTCAATCTGCCTTCTCTGGGTGCAGGGTCAGAGGTAATTTGGGAGTTCATCACTATCATGAGAGCCATGGGCCTGTCCCAGGATATATTAGCATTATCCTACTCGTTTTCAATATCCACTGTAGTCTAAATTTACATTTTCCCAGAGTAAAAACAGTTGTTTTAATATGAAAAACTTTGATCTCTATGAAAAAGAAAAACCTAGAGCACTAGGTTTTTTTTTTAAGTTTTGCAAAGCCTTTTAATAACTAGGTACTTATTCTTAGGTCTTCATGTGACTGAATATGAAGAAAATCTGAAAAAATCATGGGTGTGGAAAGAGCTTTATGGAGTCAGGAATATTCGCCCCTCCTGTCATGGACTCATGGGTGTATATGGAGGAATGATTTATACTGGTATATTCTATTGGCTACTAAGAGGATTTGAA
This sequence comes from Python bivittatus, assembly GCF_059951505.1. Lineage (NCBI taxonomy): Eukaryota > Metazoa > Chordata > Lepidosauria > Squamata > Pythonidae > Python > Python bivittatus. The sequence continues at coordinate 18,078,646 of NW_028277034.1, read as the reverse complement.
CCTTGGACCCTAAAGCACCCAGGTAAATTTCTAAAGCTCTTACTTTGTTTATAACATACAATTTGATGCCTTCTTTCAGAATTAATATAAAAAAACCAGCTAAGTAACTAGGATTGTGTTTGGTTGGACCATCAACTTCTATATAGTTATGATTCTGTAAGCTGCTTATGATTCATAACAGGGTATAAAGTATTAGAGATGTGGTGCCTGTGCAGATGTTTCCTCTAGTGCAGTGACTGGAAATCATTGAAACATCTCCCTTTCATGAACTGTGCCTAACTGTATCTAGAAAGACATTCATGCTTGTAATAATCATCATACGATGTGATGAGAAATTATTAATTATTTGCATAAATATTACTTGAATATATCAAAGAAAATATTAACATTGGCTGCATTTGTGCATCATGCTAAATGTAATAATTTAAAAATCTATAGAGTCTGCCAAAGAATCAGCTTCCAAGTTTTCTTCCCCTTTGTGATGGGGGGGGGGACATGAGCATTTATTCATGATTACTTTGACTGTAATCAAGCTGCCCTGGCTTTTTTAAATGTACTATGAAAAAAGACTGCTGGAAAATGGAAGGCTACTAGCCTTGCAAAGGTGGCCAGCATGTTGTCAGAAATGGCTGCTCTGGATATAACTAGGGCAGCCTGTTTCTATAGTTGTGTGTCATATAAATGTTCCAACTGAGTGAACTAGGAGTTGTTCCATAATAAGGAAAATACTTTTAATCAAGGTTTTTTTTTTTTAACCTCTAGTCCTGTTTTCTAAATGCAAAAAAAAAAAAAAAAGCCTTCTCACAGGAAGTTTTCCCCAACTTTTTCATTACTTTAATTACTATTATCTGTGCCTTATTTATTCTTGTATTTTTTAAAGAAATCTCCCAAGTGTAGCTGCAACAGAGATACCTATATTTTTATTTTCAACTAATTCTTAACAATTCCCAGTACTAAATTTGTTTTCATTATTGGAGATTATTATTAAATTTAACCATAACCTGAAATTATAGACACAGCCAATTAGCATCTTAGTACAGAAAACTGAGTCATATTTGTGGTAATTAAAAAGATATTGTTTATGCATTTGATTTTTTTAACCCAATGCAACTGAAAGGTATTTTTCCCATCAGGCAAAATATCTTTGTATTATCTAATGTAAAGGTGGTTATATTGAGCTGTTTAAATTATTCTTTATAGCAATATAGAATATCTCAAGTAAGTCAAATGTGCAAGGAAAGCAAAGGTATTTCAAATGGTATTTCTTTCAGCTCACTATATGCTTTAATTTTGTTATACTGTCACCAATGTGGACTAAATTGTTTCAGTTGGTTTTATCAGGTTTCTCCTTTGGTATCATTATTTTAGGAACAGATGCAAAGCAGCTAAAGCCAGCCAAAGATTGTACACCTATTGAATATCCAAAACCTGATGGAAAAATCAGTTTTGATTTGCTTTCATCAGTAGCTTTGAGTGGTACAAATCATGAACATGACCAACCTCCTCATTTAACTTTGAAAGATGATAGTATTCCTGTCAGCCACAACCTAGCTATATATGATGGACCTGAGCAGCGATTCTGCCCTGCAGGTAACTAGCAGTTTTGGGAGAAGGAGAAGATTGAAATAGGCAACTTTACTCCACTTTCTAATTCTCCTTACAAATTGTGAATGTGATTTTCTTTTCAATAAGGGCTTTTCTGGTTGAGTTCTATTGTCTCTTGAACTAAAGGTAATTTTCTATTTTGCAGGAGTTTATGAATATGTTCCTGTGGAATCTGGAGAAGGATTGCGATTACAGATAAATGCTCAGAACTGTGTCCACTGTAAGACATGTGACATTAAAGACCCCAGCCAGAATATTAACTGGGTTGTACCAGAAGGTGGAGGAGGACCAGCTTATAATGGAATGTAGTTTTGATCAAAACTTAAAAAAAAAAATCTGTCAGCAATGTTAGAAAGCTATCCAACACAGGATTTGCTACCGTAAAAAAAGTTATGTGGTCTAAAGGGCTCATTCTTTATGAAGGGCAGAGTAATCTGCAGGCCACATGTCCTCAGATCATTCTACTAAAGTTCAGCAGCAAAATGGGTCTCAGATGCATGATCGTTAATGTTTCAGTCAAATATCAAAATGTATGTGTTCTGTTTTGACCTTTTCTATAAATCAAAATCCTGCCCCCCCTCTTCAAAAACGGATGCAAAAAAATCAGCGCTATTTAACCTGTGGTGTTTTATCATTTGTGGACATACCTTGGAGTACAAAGTATTTTAAAGCATTGAATAGTAACCAGGCTAAATAAAACACACACACTGGCTCTGAGTTTAGTATCCTACTGCAGCCTGAACTTGGTGGTGCCTTAAATAATAAATAGAAAAGTTTTATTTGAGTGTATTTTTTCTATTCAGAGAATGCCTGATAAGACTAATTTGAACACATTCTGGTCTGATTTTATCCTAACTGTTCTATATTGTAGTACTAATAATGGATGTAATCCAGAATACATTGGATACAACAGAATATATTTCTAATTTCTGTAACTATTGTATCTTTCTCTTGATGGCCCAGTTTCAGGGAAATTGATCTTTAAAGACTAATCTGAAAAATATTTCAGTATTTTACAAGAAACAGAATAGAACAACACTACCTCTGGTATTAATTCATTTGGTTATAATAAAATAGTAAAGTATTCTCTACAGTTAGAAATTCTGTTTATTTCTTCAACTTCTGTAACAAATTTCACTCTGCAGTAATGAAAGTTACTGGGGGGGGAGAAAAAAACAATCTACAAAATGTAAAATGGTAGTATGTTACTGAATTTGTATAAGTTCTCTGCAGCATCAATTCTGATGTTTTATTTTGTAGTACCTTACATTTTAAGCTGAAATACAACTACAAGTGTTGTTCTGCTCAGCTTAACAAGGGTTTGAAAGCATATCTTTCAAAAAATCCAAAATGTAAACATATGAAGCAGTATGACAGACATGAAACACATGACAGACGTAAACATGCTGCCACAATGACTCACACTAATCCTGTCTCTTTATCAGCGCAAATGGAGAAGAAAACTACATTCATGCAAACATCTTTGCATATGCTGCCTTTTCTTTTTCCTTCTCATTTTTTATCTTCTGCTTGACCTTCTGTACTTCCATTTGGATGGCTTTGGAAGTTAAAAAAAAAAGTTTAAGGTCACACATTCAATGTCACTGTGAATATGTATATGCAACACACACACTTTTATGTATTTTTCATAAATAGTATACTAAGAATGCAAATATTCAGAAAGTTTTGTGTTACCTCAGCCTACATCTAGAGAAAATATCTCCATAAATCATGGTTTACCCACCAAAGATAAGTTTTCCACACTTTAATTGTGGAACTAATTCAAAACACTAATTCAAAACCATACAAGATGCATTACAATTTATCATAATGTGTGAATCCACCCACAGTTTATCTATAAATAGTTCAAAATGCCAGAGAACAGGAACAGAGAATGGCATATATAACTCTGGATAGTCTAGCATATGCATTCCATCTCTCTCCCTGACCTCCTGAACCAAATTAATATTGTGATGCTGGCTTAAGTATCCTAGAAGTTTTTAATCATCAACAGCATGTTACCTTTATCCTGAGGTGCTATGTCTTGAGCCTTCTGAAGCTCAACCTGTAAAGTTAAATAAATACTTGAGCAAAATGTAAATGTACGCTTACTGCAATATTAATGCTAAAAATGGTTACACTTACCAACGCCTTATTATAATCTTTAGTTCCTTCCCAAGCTTGGGCTTTTCTATAAAGTGCTTTAGTATTTGTAGGATCTATGGCCAGAGCCTGTAAAATTAGAACATTAGTTATAATACTTCATGCCAATAAAACCCATTTCTAGCTATTAAGGCTTGATTTAGATGTTTTATGTACACAGATTCAGTCAGGATATAGGAAAGCTGGTACTGTCCAATTCTGTAGTCTGGACCATAATTCATTGTCAATTAACATATGACTAATGGAAAATGAAGTCTAAAACATCTAGCAATCTAAACGTCTTAACATCTACCATCTGTACAGTAAAACCTCAAAATCCCATTAAGCAAACTTGGATGTAACAGAACAAATAATAGACAAAGTCCACTATTTCCAAAGCACCAATTTACATCATTGGTGTAATTACCTAATTGATGTAACTCTATCATTTGTGTTAACTTACATAAACTATGTAATAAACGTGCCTATTGCATACATCTGAATTTATGATATTTGGTTTTAACAGGTACCCTTTCCCACAAGTAATCCATTTGGGGATTAATTGTATTGAGCATACACTGTAAATATAATGGATCCAGGTTTAGCAGGCTTCGGGTGCAAAAGACACTGTACGGTATGCTTCTGTGCAGATTTAAAATTTTGTTTACTACTTTGTGCATATATAAAACTTGTAAAGTCCCATTCCTATATTACACACATGTAAACTTCCATTTGGATTTAATAAATATTCTGCTTTAACAGGCAATTTTTCCACCCTATTACTGTGCTAAATTGAGTATTTACTGTATTTGCGTAAGTACTGCATGCTCATCTAACCATTTCTATCATTGGGTACATAAAGTCCTGAGAATATACACTACAGCATAATTATACAGCACACAGAATATTTACATGTAGAAACATTTATTGAATATTTACACAGAAAAGATTTTACAAATAACATACTCTACAAAGCAAATCTAAGAATATAATCTCAATACTTATAACATGTAATGCAAACACTTGAATAAGGTATTGGGGCTGTGCAGCAATTCAGATTCAGAGAAAAAAAATGACTGGAAGTATGAGCATATCACACCTGCCAGGAACTCCTTTAAAAAGGAGTTTCTGTTCCTGGCCTTAGGCAGCAGCAGTCACATAATACCAGGAAAAGATGTGACTGATTTAAAGAGGTGGCTCACATATATGACATGGGCACACATGTATGCTCTGAATTGAGCATGATGTGTGCACCTCTGTACACTGTGAATCATCTTTTTTACTTTGATAAGAACAGCCTTATTAAATATTAAGGGGGAATCTATGTGATTACTTTAAGACATTTATGACTTCATGGAAAGCTACAGAACTTATTTTGTGGAAAGAATATTTACCTTAGCACAGTTTTCAATTGCATCCTGCCACTCCAATAATTTCAGTTTGCATGCAGCAATATTAAGGTAACATGTCAATGCTACCATATTCAGCTTTGCTGAACTTTCTTCCTCTGCCACAGCTTTAGAAGCTTCAATGTACCTGTATAAAATAAGATTGTAGGTTTTATAGTACAGATAGTCCTCATTTAGCGACTACCTTGGATCGCAACCATTTGCAAATACAATAGTAATAAACAGTAGTAAAAAAATCATTTCCTGACCAATGCACACACTTACTCCCAAATTTCTGCACCTGACAACAATGCATGCCAGAGTGAGAGTTAACGCTGGCGTTACTGCACAAGAGAACTTTATCTAAATGAGATGGTACCAACCAGTGATCTTTGCAGTGTCTCTCTCTCTGTCATGTGGTTTACTTAGTGACCATTTCACCAGAACATATTGAGGTTGCTAAATGAGGACTACCTGTATAACCAATTCACTAACTAGCAATATTGAATCAATGGCTTGCAAGTTAAACCAGATTATTACTACTAAACAATGTGCCTGCACAACATGCTATGCCACACAGCTAGTGAACATGTACAGTATTATTTTAGCCCACATCCTGTATTTCTCCAGCTGACAACTAAAGCAGCCATAATTTCTAATTAGTACAGACTGGCATTTGAAATCAGTAACCTTTTAAACATGAGCTAGTATTAACTAGAAATGGTTTACCAGAGGAAAGCCATCAACTGATTAAGGAGCCATGCTAGCTGTGGATAAAACAGTGGTATACATGTTCACATTAACCAATCACAGTTGGCTAAGTCTGGGGCAAACATGCTCCTGATTAAGTCAAGTTTCACTAAGCACTGAAGCAAATCAATCCTTAAGATAATTTGAATGGGACCTAAATTTAAACAATTTAGTCTTGACTCAACTAGCTGCCTTTCACCATTCCTCATCCCCTTTTAATTGAATAGAGTGCACCCAAGTTACATAAATAAAATTAAAGAAGTTTGAAATAAACTGTTTTTAAAAAAATTACAATGATCAAACATTGCAATGGGCAAAGCAAGCACAGTAAAATGATACAAGTAGGTGGGGCCTGGATTTTGGGAGGTTGTCCTTTGGGTTTTTTTTACTTCTTTTAAACCCTTACAACAGCTTACACTCTCCTCTCATATTTTTGCAGAAAATTATATTCTGTTTTTTTGATGGTGCCATTTCAGGTAGTATGAGGGCCATGTGCTACCTACCAAAGTATTAGAAATGAGAAAAGGACTACTTTGTCTATTCACAATTTCACTTTCTAATAAAAAAATGAGAGTATGTGGACAAGTAACTAGTTACAAGTAACCAGGGCTACCAAATCTGGGCTGCAAAAATATGGATGACTACCAGATGGCAGCAAAGAGCTAACATTTTCTGTATCTCTTTGCTACCTACCAGTGGTCATCCAGATTTTTGCAGTTCAGACCTGACAGCTCTAGGTAGAGTATTCTTTTAAGGACAGCACATAATTTTACCTCAAAGACTTGCTATATTTCTTGACTGCCATTGCCCAATTTTGTGATTTGAAGAATGTATTGCCTATATTTTTTACATCTTCAGCTACAGTGACAATCTTGTCAACCTACAAAAAAAGAAGAAAATGCAGTGAACTTAGTATCATATTTCATTTTGTTCCACAAAGAATTCTGGGAAAAACAGCTTGGGAGTAGTACACACTACAGGTAGCCCTCGACTTATGACCAAAACAGGAACCCGAAAATTTGTCAGTTCTCCACTGATTTTGCTTGTCAGAAGCCAGCTGGGAAGGTTTCAAATGGCAATCACGTGACCCCAGGACACTAACCATTTTGATCATGTGACTGCGGGGACGCTGTGATGGTCATAAGCACAAGGACCGTCGTTACTTTTTTCATCACTGTCATAACTTTGAACGGTTGCTAAACAAATGGTTGTAAATCAAGGACTATCTGTATTGGGTAAAACTTTATATTGTATTAAGACATGCAATTCAGCAACATGTCAGAAGAACAAATAGAGCACTCCATCTAGCCTTAAAGTTTTGGAAGCTGCAGACTGTCAAGATAGAAATCAAGACTAGGACAAATTTGTGTTACTTGTTTTCTACTTTAAAAAACATAGATCAGTAATTAAAAATGAACTTTTAACAAACCTTCTTTAACATATGGAATGAAGTGAAACACTTACTTCCTTTAAATCTATGTCAGAATCTTCAGGAAAGTCTGCATGAGTATCTCCAGAACCGTCCATGGGAGAGATCCCCCAGTTATCTCCTTCCTTTAGCTCTCCACATTCTGCAATAACGCACAACTGTAAAATAAATATATAAAATGCAGTTTTTTCAAAGGCAAGCTGTTTACATTTTCAAAAAACATGCCTGTCATTTTTCCCAAATGTTTTCAAAACCTTGAACTTAGCTTTTTCAATTTTATTTGAAAAGTAATTTTTAAAAAACCATAATTTACTTGAATGTTAGTAGCTAAGCTGCAAACTAATTCACTGTTTTGTCTAAGATGGGCATGGAGAATCTACAACACCCTAATTCTTGCTTTACTACAGATCCCAGCAACCCTAACCAACATGTTCCAGCATGCTGGAGTTTAAATTATGCAACATATGGAGGCACAGCAAAGTTTTTATATAAGTAGAAAAGACCAATCACCATCAAAGCAAACAAACTTGATTATTGAATAATTAGATTCTTATTTTTTTAAAAAAAGAATGAAAACATATTTGAACTCTCTTAAAATTTAGAATATGAAAAATACACTTTCTGAGGATTCTAGCTTACCTTGACAGGTTCCTCCCCTTTTACTTCAACATTTTCTAGCAGCTTTGCAACACCCATGCCTTTGATCACTTGCCCAAAGACCACATGTTTCCCATCAAGGTGAGGGGTTGGCACAGTTGTGATAAAGAACTGTGAACCATTTGTATTGCATCCTGCATTTGCCATGCTCAGCAAACCTGGTTTATCATGCTATAAGACAAAAGTAATGTTATTCTCATGAGAATAATTCATTGGTAAATGGAAAATCATAGATAACTTACTAAACAGGTAATCTGCAATACCTTATTGTACAAGCCATATTTTCAGCAGACACACAGCCAAGAAAATCTTTCAACCAGCCAAAACGTTGTGTACCCAGATATAACATTTATACATAGCATACTAATAAAATTAAATGTATGATCATGAGATTTTAAGATGTGATTTATTTAAAAAACAAGTCTCTTCAGCATTTAATATTTATGTAAGAACTTGAGATAAAATTAATTTTACTCAGAAGATTGAAACATTCTCCTCACTTAATAAACATAGCTAAAACTTGTTCTTCAGTGGAAGCTGCCTTACATACCCTATAGAGTATATGTATACATACGTATACTCTAAATGCTGTATGTTGTTGATATAAATAAAAGCATTTATACATTAGATTTCTCACTCCAGTATAAGCATTTGCACTCAGTGATTCATTCTCAGAAATCCCATGTTATCCTACATAAAAGGGAATGGTGGTATTTCAGCAGAACATGAAAGGAGAGCCCTCCTAATCCCTAAATATGCCCCAAACCAAAAGCAGTCCTATCTTAGCACTTGGTGTAAAGGAATGTACTTATATTTTCCTTTCATTTTCATAGAAGAAATCTGCTTAAAGTGGGCTGGGAAAAACAAAACAAAACATCCAGCTGGGAAAGTGGGGGGAGCCTAAAAGCTTTGTTTCTCCCTGATTTCTGTCTCCTTAAAGTCCTTCAAGTCCAAAATTCATTAGACACTGTGGCCACTGGAAATTTTAATTATTAAACCTATTACCTTATAATGAAAATTTTCATCTTCAAACTTTTCTCCATATATACTTTCTCCACCTGTTCCATTCTGATGTGAAAAATCTCCACCCTGGATCATAAATTTCTTGATAACTACAATTGAATCCAAAGTGAAAAAGAGCTTAAACAATATTCTAAGATCCCGTTTATCTAAAATCATGTAAATGTCCCAGACTAAGCACAAGTTGCCCTTTTATTACTTGCTGTTTTATACACACTCTCTATATAGTCATACACACACACAGACACACAATCATTTAGCAAACTAAATTGACTAGGGGTATGTGAAATGTTCCAAGCATGAAACAAAACTGATAGGAAAAAATACACTGTTTCAAACAGCATTTTTAGTGTTCTGGTCATAGGAAACAACTCTGAAATAAGCTATTCTAAGCTCAAAACAAAACATGGATGCTCCAATAATTTTGTTTTAAGGGTGGACTATATCAACTGTAGTAAGCACTTCTCTTTATGCAAAGACAGCAAATTCTATTTTTGGCTGATTTCCAACTTAGTACCTCTCACATCTCCCTGAAGATACTCCTAAGTGCTAAGGGACTCCCAAATCAATATAGGATACACTCTGCAGTATTATAATACCGGGAGCACTGTTATTATATGCCTTGCATTGTGCAACTTTAAGTACTTTTCAGTAGCCCAATGCTCTTAATGGACACAAACAAGGCTCTGTCATCTCTCTGCTGTTTATATTACTTTATATCATTATGTTGTCTTAAAAAGTATACTCCATCAGTTTTCTTTTAAACTAAAGTAGGATACCAACATCAGTACTTCAGCAAGCCCAAATATTGAATACAATACAAGACCGTAGAGTCAACGTGACTATGATGGTAGCCAAAGTTTTAGCTCCTGTGATTAGATATAGGAAGAAACTATTTGATGCATGAAATATCAAACTGTATGCTGTTTTCTTTCTTTGTTATTATGTTTGGACTTGGGTCCTCTAACTGTAATAAACTTTCATTCATTCTTACAAGAACAAATACTTACTTCTATGGAAAGGACATCCTTTATAATGAAGCGGCTTTCCAGTTGTAGGCCCAATGCCTTTTTCTCCAGTACATAATGCACGAAAGTTTTCCACAGTTTTAGGTACAATATCTGCAAACAGTTCTAATACAATTCGACCAACTGGAATGAGAGAAAGCTGTAGCTATACTTATTTTAGCAAACTTGTATCCCACCAGTCTTCCAATAAATTCAGGATTCAATTCATTCACTGAATTCTGCCAGTATCAAGACAACTTTAAACATATAAAGTGTTCTGAACTCTGGTGTTCCACCTGCCAATCAAATATACAGTTATTGTTCCAGACCAAGCAATGCAGCTTTTCAGGATATGAGAGACTGTAACTCAGCTTTTCCTACACTCAAATACACATGAGCTAAAATCCACTTAGTTGCCACTGGATTTCAGTAATAACCAAGGTCTACTGCTGATAACTTCTATTACTATTATGTACAAAAACCTGACTAGCACAAAGTGTTATACTGCTTTTCTGAACAATATTTAGATTCTTGTTTTAACAAATACATTAGGGAACAGATAATATTAATATTAATTTTAAAATAACAGCTATTTTTATTCTTGAATATAATTGAAACCTTCATTTTTGATGACTGCAATTTATAGGACTTCATGCATTCATGATGTGGGATATACTGGCTGTCATTAGTATATTCCATATTATGAACATTTAGTGTGGTATCTGCCAATGGAATAATGCACTTTCATGGTATTATTTTCAAATACTTAGTTGGAAATTCTTTTTTTTTAACATAGGAAGATGGGGAATATTATGGAATTCTACAGAAAGTAGTAAAATTTATTAAAATTGCTCACATTGGTCATTCCTAGCTATCTTCTAAGGATTGGCTTAGCAAAACAAATAAGGGCAGGGTGGCCAAGGAACTTATTTTTTATGATTATTGTCATAGTTCAAAATGAATTTGCTGAAGAATCAGAATCACTGGGGCAGATATAAGTATTAAGCTAAGAGACAATAATCTTACATTAACCCGGGAATAAATCTACCTGATTTCAGTGGGGTTTACTTCCAAGTACACACATGTAAGATTGATCTGTAAGTGATCTACTGATCTAATGGAAGATATATTTTAAAATAGTTCTGCAGTGCATTGAGCTTCAGTATTTTTCCTTCTCAATCTGGCCACAACCCATGAAATCACAGCACGTTCCTTTTCTTCATGGCTATGAAAGCCAGTTTACACAGTGAAAACGGAGTGAGAAAACTTCATCTGACCACAGGACTTCAAATTTCAGAGGTGAGAACGGAGACCCTCATGTTGCGGTTAACGAACAAACATGTTTCTCCCTAGTGTTGTCTATAAGGGGCTTTCGCGGTGGGAGAAGGGGGGAAGCTTTACGACCCGCGCTGCCACCCTCTGCAATCCTACGGGAACCACCTCGGCCAAGCTTTGACCGCTGGGATATTGCCACAAGGAACACAGCGGCCTCCAGCGCTGAGCGCCCAGGCTGTGGGGTTCGAGAGACTTCTGCAAGAGCGCGCGTCGCGGCAACTGAGCGCGCGGGGTGGGACACGTTACAAAAGAAGATACGGAGGCGCTGCAGCGAGTCAACTTACTCCGCGGTGCAGAACAGTGGACGGCAGCGCACGCACACCCTCCCCCGGGCCTCTCTACCCTCGGTCTCCGTCGCGTCGCGAAAAGGCCCCCCTCATTTGCCGCTATTTGCAAAGATTCTGCCCGGGGGGGGGGGCAGGCGCGACTCGACCGCCGCATCTCGCCCGAAGACGCAGGGCCAGGCACTCCTCCTGCACGAAGGTCCGAGGCGCCCGGTCCGTCCCACGGCCAGCCCCCCCCAATCCTCCGAACGCGCGTGGCCGCCCCGCCTCCTTTCCCGCCACCCGCACCTCGTTCGCCCCCAACGTCCACATCGAAAAAGACTCGGGGATTGCTTGGGTTGGACGGCTTCGAGAGCGGAGTGGCGTGAGACATGTCGCTGCTGGCTGAACCAGAACGCCGGCCCGCTCCTCGCGCCGCTGCCCCGTCCCTGCCGCTCGGCCTTCCGCTGCGGGGTTCAGTCACCTGGCTCCGCCTTCCTGCCTGGAGAGAGGCGGGACGCGCGACGGCCCTTTGCCCGCTCTTTCAGCGCAAAGGCAGGCGTCGCTCTGTTGCCAGACGATGCTTTCGGTTGCTAGCCCTTCACTGGGGCGGGCTGGCTGCCGGATATAGGTAGGAAGCATTGCAGCCTCGGTTAGGAAAGGTCTGGCCATCTTGAGCTGAATGCTCTTGATTACAGAGTCGTGTTTTTCTTGCATCTCTGTTGCCTCACCAAAGCTCTTGAGGACAGGAGAAAATAATTAAGATGTTCTCAAAGCACCCCCCATCCCCCTCCCTGGCTCCAATGGGTTTGGCGGTTTGGGATTGTGGGTTGGGTGAACCCAGGAAATTGGGTTATTTCATTTAACCAAGGGCTAGCAGTTTGAAGCATCCCTTACCAACCCAAAGCCTTCAGTTGCACCAAGAGCAAGAAATGACAGGGTTGACTCCCCCCCCCCCCCCAAAGTCTATAACCAGCGTTGAGATGCAGGATAAAACTAAAGAGATGCACGTTGAGGCAAAAAAATCAGACCTCACAGACGCATTGATGCAGGGTGAGCTGGGTGTAACCAACCAATCTGGAAAAGCATTTTGAGGTCATAGGTGATAAGTCAGAGAAGATGTATTCGGTGTACTGAAGCTAAGAAAAAGGCGAATTCCATGATAGGGACCATTTGGAAAGTGATTGAAAATAAAACTCCTAACACTGTAATTCCTTTATACAAATTAATGATACAAGTGCATCTGGAATACTGTACAGAATCTTGGTTGCCTTATTTGATAAGGATATATTAGAACTGAAAAAAGTGCAGAAGAGGGCAACCAAAATGATTGGGGGGAGGGGTTGACTACTTTCTATACAAGAAAAAGCTAGAATGTTTAAGACTTATGACTTGGAAAAAATGCAAAGGGGGACATTATATTGAAATGTATAAAATCATTCATGGGATGGAGAAAGTAGAGAGGCAGATTTTTTTTACCTCTGTCAAACATTAGAATCAGAAGCTTAAATATAGACTAATGCTTAGGAAGGAGTGAGAGTTTAAAATGATCAAAAGCTTGAGAAATACAATTTACTGTACAGTGTTAGATATATGTATGAAAGACAGATCTACGAAGGCTATGATCTTGAAGACTTAATGTTATCTCTGAGTTGGGAGATCATGCCTCCAAATACTAGTCACAGGAGAATAACAGCTGGATATGGATACATCTCTCTTTCCTAATTGCAAGCAAACCAGAGGTATCTGGGTAGCTACTGTGAGAAATGCGATGCTGGATTAAAGGGGCTTTGGCTTGATCCAGCAGGTCTATTTTGTGATCCTTCAGATAGTTTTAAGGTAAAGTTCCCAGGTATAATAATGTGGACTGAAAGATCAGAATGGGTTGGCAAGTTTAAGCAATACAATTTATACATATGTTATATATAAATTTTCAAAAATAACTTTCACTGAATTCAGTAGGATGTAACCTGGATAATTGTGCATAGAACTGCATCCTTATTTGTATATCCATTTGATAGTTTATAAATGCATATACGGTTTAAGTTACAGTTCAGCCCTAAGTGGTCAAGAGCAAGCTAAAACAGTATTAGATTGGCTGAAGCTGTAAAGCATCCTAACTCAATCATTTCTGAGTGTGTGTGTAGATAGAGTAGAGAGCAAATTATATACTCGAGTTCTCATTAGAATGTTGTGAAAATGAATTAAGAGTGGCTTGATTCTCTGCCAGCCCGGACAACACATCCCAGGACCAGTGGGGTTCCTGGGTTCTGAGAGTTTTTCAACTCTTCACCATTATACCTTGATCACCTTTGCAATCCTCTGTAACCTTGCAGACAGCAAAAGTGTTTCAAAAAAGGGATTTTTGCTGGTAGTACTGACTCATCGTATTACTTTCAAGCCAATATATTTTAAAATTAGGATTAATTACTCTGATTATTAATCAAAAGGTAAATTAAGAATGAGAAAGAAGCTCTGCTTTGTGTGGGATTGTGTTTTTTTTTTTAAATACATATATTTAAATTTGGAGAAAATAAAGTTATTACCGATTGTGGAAACAGATCTATTTGCAAAGTGAATTGAGCACACCCATGATCAGTCAGTGTTGTTGCTTGGTCCCAACTTTCTTTTATTGGAGTCACACGGTGACATGTGAAAGTCAAAGTTTCATTTACAAGAGGTACTATAAAAGTGGAAGTTTATTATAACAATGTCTTACATGAGACAGTCTATGTGGCCACAAAGGGCAAATTATGGTTGGTAATGGTTGTATGCAAATACTTCAGACTCACAAGAAAGTGAAAATGTTTGTTCCTATTTTTTTTTTTTTTTTGGGTCCTGTACCCTAAATATAGGGTACAGGTAATTTGGGCAATAGAACGGCTGGCCTTCTGGAAGTGCCCTGCTGCTGCACTTAATGTTCTGTCCAAGATGGATTTAAAAATTAGATTTAAGTATAAGACCTGTACTCTATATTTTAAAAAAATAAATTCTTCCATCCTGACTCTGGAAAGAGATTGATCAGAAATGGCACTTTGACTTAAGTCAAGAGATGTCATTTAAGAAAAGAGTCTCATCCTCATGTTATATTTAAACGTTAATATGTTATTTCTGGGTTAGAATTAAATAACAATCTAAATTAAAACTGTATTGCTTATCTAGATGTGACGAGCATACTTGTAGGGAGATATCTGGCTGATCAGTCTTATCAATACTGTTGATCATGTTCTAATACAATCAAGAATGAGTTTCAAAGCTCACTGTTGGGTCACTCAAGTTGAAATCAAATACTTTTGAATAGCAATTTTTATTTTTCCACTTTGCCATATTCCATCCAGGATACTTCTTTGTTTAGTGGCTTAAAGCTAATGAAGATGTCCCCCAGCCTATGCTTCCTTTGTTGCTAGTTCTATAACTATAATCTTCCAAGGGGCCATCATTCATCCGTCTTTGGGATGTGTGTGCGCTGTAGAACATTTAATGTTTATGTGTTAACAAGTATTAAAAAGTCACATACAACTCATACCTGTGCTTCAACCATCCACAGGTTCTGGATGGGGAGGAACATATACTGATTTAATCCTTTCAAGGCAAAGTGGTTTTAGATTTGTGTACCTAATGACTCCAGAGAAATATCATATTTGACTCTGAATGGAGTTGTAGCTGATTCCATGCATATGGTTAAAACAGTACAGATTTAAAGTTGGAGATGGTATATGTTGCTAACATCTGGCTGGTGACAAACTTCAGCCAGTTCACTAAGTTATTATTCAGAAAATTTCTGAGTTTTCCTTTGAAATAGTTAACACCAAAAATAGTACTGCTTTAATTAGAAATGTCAAGCATCTGAAAAGGTTTCCACTGGAAATTGGAATACAGTGGAATACAGTGAAGTGATAGTCCCTTCTACTGCTGAGGTGATGACCACTACATGTCAGAATGCTGAGGCTCCCGCGTCATAGCAGGGACTAGAGAGCAGTTCAGTGAAAAAGCTGAAAGTTCTGAACTTAACCCAAGAGATGCCAACTAGAAGATGAAGATGTGTTGGATGCCCTTTAAATTTTGTATTAAGTCTATGCAGTTTTGGATGGGATCCTCTACATGTGTTTGTGAATTTATTTTATCTTTGGAATTCTTATATTTTCTAATCCTAAAGTTGGTTTATCATTGTTTCTATGTAAGGAAAAAAGGGGTGAGGCATAGTTCTATAAATCCCAGGAGACATTGCAGCAGACAGGAAGAATTTAGGAGAGGAATGGGAAAGGAAGCTAAGTGGAGGAGTGATGGGTTACTTAGTGCTAACAAAGCAATTCTAAGCTATTGTTTACTCTGGAGTGAGTGCTAAGAAACTTCTAATCTATTTTCCTTATCAGTGTGGTTGATTTTTTGTTTTTATTTTTAAGAATATTTGGATAATATAAAGGTAAGCAGAAAAATTAACAATGAAAATATTGCAGAAAAGGCCTTTTTTTCCCCCCTTCAAATTAAAGCTACCAGACTTGGGCTCTAAAATCCTGACCATCACTAGGTGACAGCAAAGGATTAGATTTTTCTGCTGCTATCATGCAATCATAGTTTGCAGCCCACATCTGATAGCCCTGTTTCAGTTTCAGTTCTATCCTTTCCTTGTAGTTTATTTGAAAATTCCATTGACTTTACTGAAAACTCATCAATCCAAATCAGTTTACATTAATTCACATGGATATAATAGTTCTTGTTCTAATACGTCCTAACCAAGATGGGATTTAGGAAGGGAATCAGCATCAATGAAACGGATTGTTACACATTTAAGCCCTTTTTTAAAGTATAAAGTAAAGATTCGAGCGAGCCACTCCCAGTTATGCTGTGATAACGACTCATTACTGCAAAATATTTAAATTATTTAATATTAAATAAATATTTTGGCATAATTTTCTGTCCCTTTCGAGGTACTCCGTAACTTTTTTTTTTTAATAAGAAAAGCCAACAAAGGCGCTCGTATTCCTTTAAGAGTAGCTCTCGAAACTTTGCGCCCGGCTTGAGCAAAGCTTACCACTCCAGTAACAAACGCGGGGCGGGCGTTGCGCGTTCGGAAAGATTCCAAGATTGAGCCGCCGAGCTCCGAGGCCGCAGCCAGTGGAGAAAGATGGGGGGCGCTGTATGTGCGGTACGCGCGAGACTGAACAAACACTTTCGGCTTTTTCCTCAGTCATATGACTGATCGGCTCCATTAATGCCAGTGTGGGAAAAGAGGGAGGCGCCTGCTCCGAAAGAGAATGAATTAAGCGCTGCTTAGCGCAAGTCTGGATGTCCAGCCTGCAGCTGGCATGGGGGCTACTACTGAAGGTGCAGAGATAGGAACTCTTGACTGCGGCTGGCTGCGTGATCTGTCGCTGGCGTGCCCTGATTCCACTCCCATACTCCGCTCAGCTCAGGAGGAAGCGCAGTAGCATGGCTCCGACGCTGCTCCAGAAGCTGTTTAACAAAAGGGGCGGTGGCCGTATTAGTAGCGGCGGCTCGACCTCTTCCCCTTTTAGACTGTCCAAGGAATGCTCAACCTTCAGGTGAGGAAATGCAGTCGTTACTCTTGAGTCTTCCTTGGTGTGTTGGTCATTCTGATAGGACACCCGCTGCCCGAGACCTGAGACCCGGGAGTGTGTAGGGAGTACTTTTTCTCATCTACATCTAGTTCTTTTTATCCTATGCAGCCCCTCCGTGATCTTCATAGTCTTACTTTTATTATTAGAAGTGCGTAACGGGTTTTGATAAACTGGCCTAAATTCTAACCCAAAGTCTAAGGATGAGAAAGGAGATCTTTCTTGCATGCTATATTTTCCTGCTGGTTGTTTTGGTTTAAGGGAGTACAGTACCACACTTCAGGAAAAATCTGGTTGGTTTAGGGTTTTGGTTTTTTTAACGGCTCCTAAATGGTTAAGACATGTTGCACATGTTCAGAAACTATTTCCTAATATCCTGTCCTCATGGATAATATGGTGAGCCAACATTCTGTCTTTGGAATGCAATGTACTTTTCCAGTATTAGGGCATCTCCTATCTTTTAAAGTGCTTAACTACAGTCTTATAAATACATCTGAAAAGTCATTTAATTCAACAGGATTGCTTAATAGATATACATAAGACTGTGCTTCAAACTGGATTTGGGCTGCATTGAACTTCAGGTAACAAATACTTAATACAACTTTCCCCACTCTGGAGCACTGACCCTGGCCAATGATTATGCTGGCTGGGGATAACAGGAGCTCAGTATATCTGGAGGACATCTGGAAGATGGGGATGGCTGGCCTGATTCAAAGCAGTGTGATGTGATGAACAAGCATGAGACTTCATCCTGCTTCTAAACTCTGCTCATCTTTGAGGTGAGAAAGCAAAGGAGAGGGACAGCAGGGGAAGAACATGTGACCATCTCTGGAATCCAAGAAGATGTATGGGGATAAGATTATAATTGTCTTGTGGTAATACTGCTATGTGATTACTGTGTTTTACAACCATTCCTATATATGTTTCTGAATATATGCCCCACTATAGTTACTAGAATATTCTCCTGTGCAATTATGCTTAAGGTTGTAGCTTCAGTGAATAGTGAGATATGCAGGCTTATATAAAGTTCTTAATATATTTTTGAAAAAAAGATAAGGTGGATTTCCTGATTCATTTCTTATATGTGCATGTTTTCTATTGTGAGATTACTTTTAAACATTGAGATGTTTTGACTCTATCATCTGTTTTTATCTTCTACTTTCATTTATTATAAATGAAAACAGGGAAGGGTGTGGGATAAAAATGGCATGTAAGAGTGATGGATAGGATTAGATAATAGTAACAAAGTCTGTATTTTTATATTGCATTTGTGCAAAGCTGTACTTACTGGAACTAACATGTTAAAAGAATCCTATAGAGCAAATGATTTATACTGTCCTTCTATATATATATACATGCACACACATATACATGACACAAATGTACATATCAGGAATACCAATATCAAAAAAGAAGCAGCATAATTCAGTTTTTGTCTTCTAGCCTATATTAAAACTATGTGGCATAAGTCTACATTCTCCTTACAGGTGCTTACACATAAACCAAATGAGATTTAGGAACAAAGCAGTAAACATTATTGGGCTGCATAAGCCAGAGGTAGACAGAAAATAGACTAGTGGAGCTATCTGATGTTGTTCCCAGTAGTTTAACACTAGCAGAAACAAAGGAACTTTTTTTTTTTCACTTAAACTAGGTTGCTGGAAAAAAAAGCATGGGACAACCAGATGAAGATTTTTGTTTAAAAGGATTGGGTTCTAATATTGAACACAACTATCAAAGTAAGAAGACTGTTGCTTAATTAGAAGTGTATGCACTTTGGAGTCTAATAAAAAGAGGAGCAAATTTGACTGAGAAGCTGGAAGTTAGCCTTTCTGTATTAGAAATTGCATAGCCAAATGAATCAGTTATAGTCTAACATTAAGGTATGCCAACCATGTATGTTCATTGGACCACATGTGGAATCAACACAGGAATTTATTAGTGGCCATTGCTGTTCACAATAGCTTTTGGATGCTGAAGTTTTGTGTGGCAGAGCTTTGTGCATTTTAGGAATGGGAGAATGGAATCTTCAATCTTCATTATAACTTCTGAGTATTATTGAGGTATTTCTGTTTTTAGAACACATGCAGTTTCTATATTCTGTACTGGTTTTGAATGACTTCATATACATAACAAGTTTAAACAATTATCTTGGCTGTATTGTTTTCATATTGTAGCCCAGTTTACATGGCATGGCAAACTACCATTCATTAGAATTATGGCTCATTTTGAAGGAGCAAACAAGAATGTTGTTGCAGATACAGTAGCCTAGTTCTGCTTGGTTCCTGTTGCAAGCTGAAATGGATGAACAATTAGGAAGCTAGCATTCATGGTTTGTTATGTACAAGCCAGGATATTAAGCATGATTCTTTGTTAATGGGCTGGAATCTAAGCTAAGAACAAATTCTGATGTATGATCTTGATTTGTTAAAAAGAACACAAGCCAGGGCTCCTGGTTCAGACATAATGATAAATCACAGGGATTTCCTAGTTTATTCAGTTGCTTTCGTTGGCAGGAACAGTCAGGTATAATTGACATGCTTGCTTGTTCATAAAAAGCCAGAATTCTGGTTCATTATACATGCAAACCAGACTTGTCATTTTCACTAACCTATGACATTTCTCTGTATTTGCTGTTCCCTTTTCCCTTGTATTTGCTGAATAAATGGTTCAGAAATTGGTTATTCATTTCCTTTGTGAAAAAAGTGGTCAAGGCCAGAGTGATGACATCACATGTGTAGACAGCACATTTTCACATGACATCCTATTCCACTCATTCTGACTGTTATGTCTTGTGATCCATTTGCCAGATTGTGTCCTTTTGAAATGTTGAATAATTCTAAAAAAAGGAGAATAAATTATGACCTTTGGGTGTTAGTAAATTAATTCTGTTCAGTTATTCAATATATTTTCAGCCAAATAAGCTCTCAGAGGAGATTAACAAAGAAACCATATATTACCCTTGTTTATTAATATGAATTGTCCTGAATTAACATTGCTGTTCCTCAGCAGTCTCATGTTTTGGAAAGCCCTGTCCTCTTGGCTCCTCCTGAGCATTATAATACTAGATTTGATTCCATTTGATTACAATGAAGTTTCCCAGCCTTCTTATTTAAGTCAGCTGTGCAGATTCTTTCTGCAGTGTCTGTACACTTGCTTTTTTTCTATGTCATTTAGTGTGAGGCTGTCAGAAGAATGGAGAATTGCATTGTTAGATCAGGCCAAAGGTCTGTCTGGTCCTGTGTTCTATATTGCAATGTGGATCGGATGCATCAGGGAAGCTCATGAGTAGATGATAAATGTCTCTTCTCTGCAGCACGCAGCAGATCATACTGCCTTTTGTTCTAGAGGTAATAAACACCCATCTACAGATTTGCTTAGTTCCTTTTTAAACTATTGAAATTATAGTAGTGAAATCACTGCATCTGGTGATGGCTAGTCCCAAAGTTAACTATGCATAGTGCATCTATATATCTTAAATCTCCAATAATGAGCATACTCATTATTTTGTTTGCTCTTTTCTGCATCTACTGTAGCTTTAATGGATTATTAAAGTTCTAATACTATGATAGAGGGATAAAAACATCTCAGTATACAAGTTTTCTATGTCTTGCATGATTTTAATACTTTTGTTATTGTTGTAATTCAGTTTTCTGTCCAGAGTGGTCTTTGTCCTATCACTAGCCTGTTTTGCTGTATGATTTTTTGCAAAGAGCTACTTGAGCATACTCATTATTTTGTTTGCTCTTTTCTGCATCTACTGTAGATTTACAATATCCTTTCTGAACTGTGGTGACATCATTTCCTACACAACTACTTATACAAGCTATTCCTTTGATTCTCAATACCACCTTCTAAAGTGAGAGACTGGAATTTAAGCCAACTTCAAAAATGCTATATACATTATTTGGGATGCTCTATTCTTTATAAATTCTGTCTTCTGAGGTTGAATGCAGACAGTTTGTCAAGGTTGTGACCTATATCTTCCCTGGATGAGCTATATGGCAACTTGAGACCTGTTTAGCTGGACCTTGTATTGAGGCATCCTATATTGTTATGTAGCTAATATATATTTTTGCTTATGGTGAAAGGAAGGGAAGGGCATAGCAACATAAATTCCTTTAGTTCCTTATAAGTTGGTAATCAAACCAGTCCAGCTGGTTATGGTGTAGATTGTCAGATATAAAACTTGGAAAGTATGGATTATCTGTAGTGTAAAAGAAACAGTGACATACATTGGCTTTATTTTATATCTGGCATTTTGTTTTCTGATGTGTATTCTCATTTATAGAAGGTTGTAAAGCACATAAACCAGATTTTTTTTTTCACTGTAGTTCTTTGCTAGTATTTATAAAAATACTGGAAACAGAGTGAGATGATCCAAATATGCTCTAAGTTTTCAGTTTCTGACAAGAATGCAGTATACTTAGCAAATGAAATATTTAATTCCTCAATTTGTCATTTCAAATTTTATTTAGGTTTTTAGGGATAGCTTCCATATCTTCAATTAAAATGGAATGTCTTTTAATATCAAATGAAAAGATTGACAAAAGGAACATATCTTTATAGTTACAGGTATATTGTGTGGGGGATAATACGAAATATAAATGCTTCAAGCTAACTCTGCTTTCTGTAACCCAGACTTCATGACCTTATGGTAAGTGATACATCCTCAGGTATTTAATTTCAAAGACCACAAAAGTTGCATGGGTAGATCACTGATGAGTATGTGAAGAAAAAGTATGGAAAATAATAAAGGAGAAATGTGAGTTGTAATCAACATGTATTTTTTAACACCTAAAATTTCACCTTGGAGCATTTGAAAAACTTGCTTTTTGTACATGGTAATGGATGTTCATGTGCTTCTAATATCATGGCACCCATATTTATTTATTTACAGGGCTTATTCACCACTCTAATCAACCACCTCTAAGCAGCATATAATTCCCTAGATCTGTAACTTGGATTAAAGCAGGTAAAATAGACAAAATAAATATAACATTGTAAATTACAGTCAATCAGAATTAAAAATCTGCTATACACTGCTCAGAGTCACTGTTTGTGAGATGGGCAATTATATAAATTTAATAAATAAAATAAATAATAATACACAATATATGGACTAGGAATCAAAATATTCAAATAAAGCAGAACCAATTACAGGTAGTCCTTGGTTAATTATGGTAATTGGGACTGGCAACTCTGTAGCTAAGTGGCACAGTTGTAAAGTGTGATGTCACGCCACCATGCCAACTTACAACGGCAGTTGCAGCAGTCCCAGTTGATGTCATTAGGTGAATCCTAGTCGCAGCACCCCATGGCCACATAATCAACATTTGTGACCTCCTGTCAGCTTCCTCTTTGACTTTGTTTTTTGGAAGCCAGTATTGAAGGTCACAAATAGAGATCATGTGACTGCAGCACCCTGTGGTGGTGTAATTGTAAGCCAGTTGCCAAGTGCCTGAATCATGATCACATGACCACAGGGACACTGTAGTGGCCACAACTATGAGGACCCATTGTAAGTCCCCCTCTTTCAGTGCCATAAGTTTGGTTGCTGTATGAGTGGTCGTTCAATGAGGACTACCTGTAATGAAATCCATGAATAGTCACAGCAGCCCTGCCACCAAAGCATGATGGAATAACCAGCTTTGTACAGGTGGTCCTTGTTTAGCAACCACAATTGGGACTGGAAACTTAGTAGTTAAGCAAAGCAGTTGCTAAGTAAAATGATGACTGTGCTTATGATGTTACTTCAGCTTTCCTTTGCTTTACAGATCTACGAAGGTCGTAAATGCAAGGATTGGTCACAAAGTTACTTTTTCATCACCAATCTAACTGCAAACTATGTAACTCCAGACTATATAACTGTGAACTACACAACTCCTTTGCCTGACCCTTTTCCACTGCTGGCACGATCATGATTCTCTGGATGTATAGAAGAGCAAATGGCTTACTCTCTTGAAATCTCTTTCTCTCTAATCTCTGCTCTTTAAGGAGAGGGGAAAAGGGTTAGGAAAGGTGATTGCCTACAGAAATCACTTGCTTCCTCCCCCCCCCCCTTACAGAGCAGAGAGAGTGGAGAGAAAGAGATTTCAAGAGACTATCGTAAGCTGTTTGAGTAGTGCATCTGCAGCTCCCAGACCCAGGCTGCTGGCATGATTGCATTGCTTTCAATGTGTAGAAGAGCAAGCAACTTACTTTCTTGCAATCCCTCTCTCCAATTTCTCTTTTCTGCAAGGGGGGAAATAAAGAAAAAAAAACCACAGGTCAGGCACAGGACAACACATATTGACTGTAATGGCGATCACATGACTGAGGGACACTGCGAGGGTCGTAAATGGTTGTAAATGGGCTGTAAAGTTTTTTTTTTTCAGCATCGTCATAACTTTGAATAGTTGCTGAACAAATGGTCGGTAAGCAAGGACTACCTGTATATGTGTGTGTGTGTGGTATGTTTGTGTGTGTTTCCTTCAGCTGAGAAGACCTATAGTTCAGTGTTGAATCACTTTGATATAAAAATATCCCAGTTCAACTCTGAGATAGAACAGAGAAAGGCCCCTGTCAAAAACTATGAAGAAGCTCTGCCAGCCATCCAGACAGGGTTGAACGCAGTGGACTGAGTTAGAACATGTCTCATAATTTCACTAGCTGAATGAAGTCTACTACTGTTTGAGTTTTCCTTACCCATTTGGAATGGTTTTAATTTTTGGACATTCTCTGTTGTTTGCATTTAAATTAGAAGATTGTTTTCAGTTTTACTACTAGCATGAGGAATTTGCTGGATTTCTTTCAAGTGGCTGAACTCCAATCAGTGTAATGGTGAATTCCTGCTCTAGTGTAAATATACATATGGAACAATTATTCTCATGTGGAAAACATAAGTGTACTTTATGAATTTCTGTGCTTCTTTCACTATACCAAAGAGAACATACTTTCTTTTGCATGAAAAAGGAAGACATTTACTAGTCTCATTTTAAACATCATTTTAGTGACTATGTATTTAAAATTTCACAATCCAGTTTTGTTTTTGTTTTAATTTTGAAGGCCTTGTGTGCAGGGCTCAATTTTTGTTTATACTAGAGCCAGTAGAAGTGGGAATATAAAATAGTATCTGCTTTTTCTCTGCAGATTATTTGATATGGGAAGAATTAGCATTAGGTTAAATTGTGGGGGCACATACGGTTCATCTTTTCCCAGATATCTTTCATATCTTTTCCTATAACTGCTTCTGGTTGGTGCTGAGCCTACATTTCTAGGACTAATGTTATCTTCCCCCTATCTTTGGACCACTTTTGAGTCATTTCCTCAGAGAAGTTCTATGTTGTCCTGAACATTCAGATACCCAAGCTCTCATCCAGATAAAATTGAGTCCAAAGTTTACTTCTATACAATAGTTGACTGTAAATGTGATAGTTTTGTGTCTAAAAGGAAAGGGATGTTTGTCTGCTGCATGGTTTGCTGGTTCTGAGCCTTGCATTTGGAATTAAAGCAGGATTCAGTTCATTCTGGTAATTGCCTTTTGGTTTAAGGATAACTAACTCTCTTCCTATGCTTCCTTCCTCAAGTGCCACGTGCTCTCCTCGTATTTGCTGTAGATCTCTGAGTTCTCTATTTAAACTTTTGTTTTTGCAAACTCCTAAAAATGCTGTAAATAAGCAGAGAGCTGTTTGTAGTTCAGTAGGCTGATGATATCGAATTATATAACTCTACCCCATGCCAGGCATGTAATGCTGTTCAGGTGCTTTTCCAGAGTCTGGAGGCTGTAAAGGCCTGGATGGGGAGAACCCGTCTGTGAATCAACTCTAGAAAGAGAGTGGTTGTGGCTTTTTGGCCACCTGGGGTCAGGAAAGATGACATCTGTGACTCTGTACAGGATAGCAGTCCCCTGGGCTGAGTTGGTATGCAATTTGAGGTCCTCCTGGACTCACAGTTTCTGCTGAAAGAGTGAGTGGCAGCCATGGTCAGGTGGGCCTTTACACAAATTCATCTTGTGCACCAGTTGTGCTCGTTCTTGGACTGGGGTGCCTTGTTCGCAGTCACTCACACCATAGTCACTTCCCAATTGGATTTAGGACCTGAGTATCTCTTCAGGATTGCCTCCTTTCAGTGGATCTGCCAAACCAAGGAGGAAGAGGAGGAGGAGAAGAGGAGGAGGAGGAGGAGGAGGAGGAGGAAGGAGATTTATTAAATTTGTATACTGCCTGAATCTCAGTGACTCTCAGGAAGAGGTGCTGTCTTCAGATTCCTACTCTGAGTGTTACTAGAGAGCCAGGGAGATGGCCTTGAAGCAAATATTCAGAAACTGTTATGCAGAGAAAAAGGACAGAAACTTTTCTGGGAAGGGAGACAAGTAGTCCTCGGTTAAACAACCATTTGTTCAGGAACCATTTAAAATTACGACGGAGATGACTGAATGGTACTTACAACCAGTCCTTGAAGTTCCGGCCATCCCAGCACCCTCACGGTCACATGATCGCAATCTGGGCACTTGGCAATCGCTCGCCCTTACGATGGTTGCAGTGTCCCACAGTCATTGGATCACCATTTATGACCCTCTGTACTGGCTTCCCACAAGCAAAATCAGTGGTTGTTGTTGTTGTTTAGTCGTTAAGTCGTGTCCGACTCTTCGTGACCCCATGAACCATATTGCGCCAGGCCTTCCTGTCCTTCACTGCCTCCCTGAGTTTGCTCAGTTTCATGCTCATTGCTTCAGTGATGCTATCTAACCATCTCATCCTCTGCCGTCCTCTTCTCCTTTTGCCTTCAATCTTTCCCAGCATCAGGGTCTTCTCCAAAGAGATCTCTCTTCGCATTAGGTGACCAAAATATCTGAGCTTGAGCTTCATTATCGATCCTTCCAATGAGCAATCAGGGTTGATTTCCTTTAAGATTGACTGGTTTGACCTCCTAGCAGTCCAGGGGACTCTCAAGAGTCTTCTCCAGCACCACAGTTCAAAGGCATCAATTCTTCGGCGCTCGGCCTTTTTATGGTCCAGCTCTCACAGCCATACATTACTACTGGAAAAACCATAGCTTTGACTATGCGGATCTTTGTCGGCAAGGTGACGTCTCTGCTTTTTAATATGCTATCTAGGCTTGCCATAGCTTTCCTCCCAAGGAGCAAGCGTCTTTTAATTTCATGGCTGCAGTCTCCGTCTGCGGTGATCTTGGAGCCCAAATAAATGAAGTCTGTTACTGCTTCCATTTCTACCCCTTCTATTTGCCAGGAATTGATGGGTCCAGATGCCATGATCTTAGTTTTTTTAATGTTGAGTTTCAAGCCAGCTTTTGCACTCTCCTCTTTCACCCTCATCAAGAGGCTCTTTAGTTCTTCTTCACTTTCTGCCATTAGGGTGGTATCGTCCGCATATCTGAGGTTGTTGATGATTCTCCCTGCAATCTTGATTCCGGCTTGTGATTCTTCCAGCCTGGCATTTCTCATGATGTACTCTGCATATAGGTTAAATAAGCAGGGTGACAGTATACAGCCTTGTCGTACACCTTTCCCTATTTTGAACCAATTGGTTGTTCCATGACCGGTTCTAACTGTTGCTTCTTGGCCCGCATACAGATTTCTCAGGAGACAGGTAAGGTGGTCTGGTACTCCCATCTCTTTAAGAATTTGCCACAGTTTGTTGTGATCCACACAATCAAAGGCTTTTGCATAGTCAATGAAGCAGAAGTAGATATTTTTCTGGAACTCTCGTGCTTTCTCCATGATCCAGTGAATGTTGGCGATTTGATCTCTAGTTCCTCTGCCTCTTCGAAACCCAGCTTGTACATCCGGTAGTTCTCGGTTCATGTATTGCTGAAGCCTAGCTTGTAGGATTTTGAGCATAACCTTGCTAGCATGTGAAATGAGTGCAACTGTGCGATAGTTTGAGCATTCTTTGGCGTTGCCCTTCTTTGGAATTGGAACATAAACTGACCTTTTCCAATCCCGTGGCCACTGTTGCGTTTTCCAAACTTGCTGGCATATTGAGTGCAGCACTTTAACACCATCATCTTTTAGTATTTTAAATAACTCAGCTGGAATACTGTCATCTCCACTAGCTTTGTTGTTAGCAATGCTTCCTAAGGCCCACTTGACTTCACTCTCTAGGATGTCTGGCTCAAGGTCAGTGACCACACCAGCATGGACATCAGGGACATTAAGATCTTTCTTGTATAGTTCTTCTGTGTATTCTTGCCACCTCTTCTTAATCTCTTCTGCTTCTGTTAGGTCCCTGCCTTTTTTGTCCTTTATCATGCCCATCTTTGCACTAAACGTTCCTTTCATATCTCCAATTTTCTTGTAGAGATCTCTAGTCTTCCCCATTCTATTGTTTTCCTCAATTTCTTTGCATTGTTCATTTAAGAAGGCCTTCTTATCTCTCCTTGCTATTCTCTGGAAATCTGCATTCAGTTGCTTATATCTTTCCCTTTCACCCTTGCTTTTCGCATTCCTTCTTTCCACAGCTATTTGTAAAGCCTCATCAGACAGCCATTTTGCTTTCTTGCATTTCTTTTTCTTTGGGATGGTTTTAGTTGCTGCCTCCTGTACAATGTTACGGACCTCCGTCCATAGTTCTTCAGGCACTCTGTCTACCAAATCTAATCCTCTAAATCTATTCATCACCTTCACTGTGTACTCACAAGGAATATGATCTAAGTCATACCTGAGTGGTCTAGTGGTTTTCCCTACATTCTTCAATTTAAGCCTAAATTTTGCAGTAAGAAGCTCATGATCTGAGCCACAGTCAGCTCCTGGTCTTGTTTTTGCTGTCTGTATAGAGCTTCTCCATCTTTGGCTGCAAAGTATATAATCAATCTGGTTTCGGTATTGACCATCTGGTGATGTCCATGTGTAGAGTCGTCTCTTGTGTTGTTGGAAAAGAGTGTTTGCTATGACTAGCTTGTTCTCTTGACAGAACTCTATTAGCCTTTGCCCTGCTTCATTTTGTACTCCAAGGCCAAACTTGCCTGTTATTCCGATTACTCCTTGACTTCCTACTTTAGCATTCCAATCCCCTATGATGAAAAGGACATCTTTTTGGTGCTAGTTCTAGAAGGTGTTGTAGGTCTTCATAGAAGCGGTCAACTTCAGCTTCTTCAGCATCAGTGGTTGGGGCATAGACTTGGATGACTGTGATATTGAATGGTTTGCCTTGGATACGCACTGAAATCATTCTGTCGTTTTTGAGGTTGTACCCCATTACTGCCTTTCCCACTCTCTTATTGACTATGAGTGCAACTCCATTTCTTCTAAGGGTTTCTTGCCCACAGTAGTAGATATAATGGTCACCCGAATTAAATTCACCCATTCCCGTCCATTTCAGTTCACTGATTCCCAAGATGTCGATGTTCAATCTTGTCATCTCATGTTTGACCACATCCAGCTTGCCTTGGTTCATAGATCTTACATTCCAGGTACCTATACAATATTGTTCTTTACAGCATCGGACTTTCTTTTCGCTTCCAGATACATCCACAGCTGAACGTCCTTTCGGCTTTGGCCCAGCCGCTTCACTCTTTCTGGAGCTACTTGAAATTGCCCTCCGCTCTTCCCCAGTAGCATATTGGACACCTTCCGACCTGAGGGGCTCATCTTCCGGCGTCATATCTTTTAGCCTTTTAACATTGTCCATGGGGTTTTCTTGGCAAGGATACTGGAGTGGGTTGCCATTTCCTTCTCCAGTGGACCACATTTTGTCAGAACTCTCTGTCATGACCTGTCCGTCTTGGGTGGCCCTGCACAGTATAGCTCATGGCTTCACTGAGTTACGCAAGCCCCTTCGCCACGACAAGGCAGTGATCCATGAAGGGGAAAATCAGTGGGGAAGCCAGCAAAGAAGGCTGCAAGTCATTCCTGTAAGTTGCTCCCACTCCCACTCCCACTGCTTTTTCTCCTGAGAAGCTCGGCTATAGAGTACAAGATTCTGGGGATCTTGTACTCTGTAATGCATGCCTGCCTGCAGCAGCAGCACCCCCACTAACACTCCATAATACATATATGTCTGGCTATGCTTGCAATGGGCTGCACGACCTCCCTGCTAGCACTCCATAGTGCATGTATGTCTGGCTGCACTTGTGCTTGGCTGCAGCACTCCCTCCTCCTGGCCATGCTCATGCTGCACCACAACAGCCACCTGTACACCCTCTCACACTCTGCAGCACCCCCTGGCCACACTTGCCCCACGGCAGCAACCCGTTGCTTAGCTGCACTCCATACACTCACCCACCCGCTGGCCTGCTTGCAAACTGCCTGGGATTTGCTACTTCTTGCTGGCTTCCCCATTGACTTTGCTTGTGGGAAGCCATTAGGAAGTCGCAAGTCATGGTCACGTGAGGTCCTCACTTAACGACCTGCAATCCTCACTTAACTATGGCAACAGGGACTGCCAGGATTGCCATCGCTAAGTGATGCAGTCACATGATCCATTTTGTGACCATATCGCTTAGCAATGGAAATTCTGATTCCAACTATTGTCATTAAGTGAGGATCATTAGTATTAAGAAGGGACTCAGACTGACTCCTCCCTGACTCACTAGTTTATAAGAGGGAGGGGAGGAAAAACACAATCAGACTTTTAAGATTCTGTTATTATAGACTATTTCAGTGATACTTCTAATCTTCCTTTGGAGTTGCTTTCCTGATCTGGTGTACCTCATAGGGCTGATGCCATCTGGGGGTCTCCTCCATTGCTGACTCATCCTATAGAACAACATTCCTGTCAGGATTAGAGCAGGTTCAATCCTATCAGGATTTAGGAAGGCCATTAAAACCTGTTACTCCAAAAAGCTTTCAGGGAGTGAAGTAGATGTAATTCCTTGCAGTTTGTGATTATTCAGTTCAGTAGGATTAATAACTTTATTATGTATTCGTGTTATTTACTGTTTTAATCTTTGATATGGGTAGGTTGCAATTAAAGTGGGATGTAAGCCTGAATAATAAATAAATAAATAAGGTAAGTGAAACCTCAGAATACTTTTGAAAGACTCTGCAGTAAATTTGCTAAATAAAACATTGTATAAAAAACAGTTCAAGACATGATAAGCTCAAGCACTAAATAACTTCAGCTTGAATACTTCATTCCTGTTCTTTGTAGCATTTTCAGTTAAATGGATGTTTTATTGCTGCTGTGCAAGATTTCTAGTTGTTAACAATAATGCTGGCTTCAGTAAATGAGCTCATTCATTTGGCAGTTGATTGCAAATCATTCTTCAGGCCATGTTGCCATGCTTAGAGATTCTATCTGTGTAAAATAAAGCCATATGTGAGTGAACACTTTATTAAGTATTTGGCAATACTCCATTGCCGGTAAAAGAAAAGAAAGTTGTAAATTTATTTTATTGAGGCTTAGGCAATGCTAAGCCTGGATTTGTACATCACATTCAACCTTAATGTGGATTTTGCTTACCATAGTATGCAGATTTAACGGATGTAACAAATGTGTCTTACAGCATAAATCATGATTAAACAAATTATGGCTTAAGACAAACCAGCTTGTATTTAAGATGGGGATATTTTGTGTATAAAGCATGTTTTTTTTTCTAAATTAGATATGAAAATTGTAAAACTTTCTTTTAGAAAATTGGAAAAATTAGCACAATGTGATAAATGATACAGTGAGAAAGACATGACTGAGGGCAAATGGGCATAAAAAAATGTGTATAATCATGAGGGAAAATTAAAAACACAAGGGCAAATAGTATGATTAAAGGTAAATAAGGTTGGCTTGATTCTGTTTTGAAATGTATTAATGAATTCTCTGGGCTGAGTAGAGAATAGTATTGGGTTCTGATTCTCCTGGTTATAGTTTTCAATTGGCCTTTTCCACTAAAAGTGAGTGTTGCAAGAGGTTAATTATGTTCAGAACAAATCCCCGTAACAAGTTTAATATGGCATCATTCCCATGTTGTCTGCTTTCTGTGGAGGAGTATTGGAGTTAACAGATCTGAAGAAATAGAACATGGAGTGATAAGACATAAGGGAGTACTATATGACAGACTTTGAACCTAAAAGAAATATTCTTGTCCTTTTGGGGTCACGGAATACAAAATTCCTATGTGCATGGTTACTTATATAAATTGATAGACATCTTAACTCTTTTTGCAGCACAATCACATAGACATTTTAGTTGGAAGTCCTAATACATTCCGTGGCATGATGCACCCTAAGTGTATTTAGAAATGCAGCTATAAAAGGGGGTATTGTACCCTTGAGCTATCTTCTCCAGCTTGACACTCTCCAGAATTATTGCACTTCAACTCACATAACTCCTCAGTCATCACATTTGAGGGTACCAGTTTGGATAAGGCTGAATTAGAATTTTGTATTTTGAAAAATGTCATTGAATTAGACATGTTATTTCAGAATGGGGAAGCAAAATGTTAGTTATACTACGATTTAGTGCACTTCACAAGATCAATGTATTTCAGACCACAGCAAGTTGGTAGCACCTGGCTGACCTTAGCTGATCCCCCAAAAGATAAGCATGGTTATCTGGCTAATACATGCACAGAAGACCACCAGAGAAATCCAGAGCTGTAAATTAGACTGACATTTTTTTAAAGAAATGGAAGAAATCAATAGCAAATTATTTCCATATTGTTGCCAAGAAAAATGCACTGGACATAATCCTGTAGTCATTATAGCTTGTTTAATGTCTGAACTGTAAATAAATAAGCACTGATCCCATTCTGTGGTTCTTTCCAAATGTTTTTCAATAGTACTCCTGTCACCCCTCATCCAATTGCCCTACTGGCTGGAGATGATGACAATTATAATTAAAATATTTGGAGGGCATTTGATCACAAAAGGCTTGTTTATTAGTATTAATATTAAATATTTAGACTCCAGCTATCTATCCTCTACAGTGGTGCTTAAAAGTTTGTGAACCCTTTTGAATTTTCAATATTTCTGCAGAAATATGACCTAAAATTTTCCACACAAGGCCTAAAACTAGCTAAAGAACCCAGTTAAACGAGTGAAAAACATTGTTTATTTATTTATTGAGGAAAATGATCCAAAGCTACAATTATTGCTAACATCACTCTCTGATGTTCTACAGCTTCCTTTCAAATGTTCAAGTAGACAGTAAGAGTAAGGACAGTGCCAGTTCCTGCTTAATGCATGAAACGGTATTGATTATCATTAATTCTCTCTCACATGTCAGTTGCCTCTCTGTTCAGACAGGCTCCTGTGCTGCCACAGAGCTGGTAAATTCTATCATGATATCTGTCTTTTGTTAAGTTTACAATTCCTGATTTACACTGAGAATTTATGTTTAAATGTCTACCAGGGTAGAAGTGAGAACTCCCCTTGGGGATCATGGAACCAGTGGCGTATTGAACACCAATATGTCCACTCCTGAATAAGTGGTCCTTGAGTTTGTTTGATATTTGCTCATATTTTCTCTGAAAAATATGTTTACTAATTCCAAACATACTACTGTAATACTTGAATTAAAAAGAACACAGTCTCTTTGTGGGAAGAGTATTACAGAAAATTAAAATTGTGAATTTCTTGATTTTTGAGCTACCTGGAGAATTTGAATTAAAAATACTGCAACCAAGCCACTGATTTTGTTTTTCAGAGCTGTGGCTGCCACAAGCTCATTCTGCATGAGGCCACTTTTTTGGTGGGTTTGGTGTTCTACCTAAGGAAACATTAATTTGTCAACTGTACTTTTTGTTGTAACATGCCAGTGGTTAAATTGTTGGGTTTCAGTTAATAAACGATTCATGCATAAATAATGGTAATTTGACACAAAAGATATAAAGCAAGAATCATTGCACAGCTGGTCACCATTCCATTGTGTCTTCTGTTTAAAATATTACTGCAGTAGAAAGATTAAATGGAAGTGTGAATACATGGAAGAAAAGTTGTAATAAATTACAATCATGAGAGAGAGAGAGAGAGAGATCTATAAGTTGTGTGTGTTATACTAACAGTGTGTTTCTATGGTTTC
The DNA here is from genome assembly GCF_059951505.1 of Python bivittatus. Taxonomy (NCBI): domain Eukaryota; kingdom Metazoa; phylum Chordata; class Lepidosauria; order Squamata; family Pythonidae; genus Python; species Python bivittatus. The sequence goes on along the minus strand of NW_028277034.1, from coordinate 18,045,518 downwards.
CAGAAATAGCTCTCTTTTTTAAAAAATCAAATTTAAAATTGGAAACCTTTGTGCTTTAGAATTCCAGTTAGAGAGACACACTCACTCATGCACCCTGAATCAGGAACAATTTCACCTCACCTTTCATGCCATGCCACTAGCAATGTCCCTAAAGCAGAACCTTTAGATCTTAGAATTTGATTTTGAAAAGAGAACTCTTTCTGGTAACCATAGAAACAGACTTTAGTAGAATTCTGTAGGCTTTGAGGGAACATTTCCTCCTTCATTTCTTGCTGTTTTTCCAGCTCATAACTTTTACTCTCTCTGTAGGGGGTTTCTTAGCAACCTCTCAGGCATTCATCTAATGTTGAGATAATTTGTCCAGATTCTTGTTTTACATGGAAGTTTGCGTATTTACATCTTCTTGCACATACTAAGCCTCATCCTGCTTCCACCTTAGATGTGTCTGTTTAAATATTGCACACGGAGACATCCTTTGCTGTCTTAAACTTGGTGATAACATATTGTAATAGTTGTTACTGAATAGTGTGCTATGTATGACTTACTACTCCAGATGGCTACAATTTTGACTGGAAAAGACAATAAAGTGGCTCTTTCTGTGCCCATGGTGTTTCTTGCTCATACTAGAAATAGATTTAAAATCTAATCAGATAAAAACATTTTAAAATGAAATACAGGCTTCCAGCAACGAGCTATATGTATTCTCCTCAGTGCTTTTGGTGCCATGTATGCCCAGAGACTGCCTGAGGAACTAAATCTAAAGGTAAGTGAAGGCTGAGTACTTCACTAGTTGTCAGCAAAATTAAAAAAAAAAAAATGTTTCACTGCCATTACTTCATAATAGGAGATGCTTGGAGATGGCAGATAGGCTGACATATCTTGAGAGTGGGAAGGAGATAAAGGCATGCATCTGTCAAATTCTGCAATTTTCTATTATGCATTGGAGCATGGAACTAGATTGTGTTACAAACAGATATAACAAATGAGAAGGAAGGAAGGAGGGAGGGAGGGATTTCTGAGGCTCCCTGCCAGCTTCCCACTAGCAGAGTCAATCGGGAAGCCAGCAGCAAGTTGTAAGTTGCTCGCGCTCACACTGCTTTTTTGCCCTTGGTCATTCTGATACTCTGTTTAGATAAGGATATATCTCTGAAACAACTCAGTGGGTCATAGGTTGTCTAATATATTCTGTTGTAGTAACATATTGAAAGAAGCTATGTTATAACAAATAATGCTGTCACAACTCAGGATGTATTGTTCTATAATTGCTGTCTCTCAGACTAGGTTATTTAATATTTAATATATTACCTTCTTAGTACAGGTAGTCCTTGCTTAACAGCCATTTGTTTAACGATGGTTTGAAATTATGACAGCCTCGGAAAGGATGCTTTACAGCCCGTAAAGCACTTCTGGCCATTGTAAAATGTTGCCCCCCCACCCCGCGGTCATGGGCACTTGGCAACCAGCTCGCATTTACAACCGGTTGCCAAGCGTTCTGCAATCATGTGATCGCCATTTGCAGTCTTCTCTGCCAGATTTCCCATTGGAAGCTGGCAAGAAAGTTTGCAAGTGGAGGGGATGCAGCAGTGTGCAGGAATGGAGCTCAAAACCTGAAGATTTGAGCTCCCTTCCTCCAGCCCCACCAAGGATTTCCCCTCCATGCAGAACAGTAGGGAAAACCCTTCAGTGGACTGCAGGAAGTTTGAGAGTGAAAGAGCTGCCTGCTGGGAAGATTTCAGCTCCACATGGAGCTGAAATCCTTCAGTCAGCTGTCCTTTTGCTCTGTCCATTTAACAACCCAGGAGATCACTTAATGACCGCAACCAGAAGTGCTTGGATTGCGGTCGTTGAGCGAAGTAATTATGTGGACATCTCACTTAACAACCGCTTTGTTCAACGATTGAGATTCTGGTCCCAATTGTGGTTGTTCGGCAAGAACTCTGTACTTTCTTTAAAACTGCATTTCAACAACAATTCAAGGAGTTGTTGTTGTTTTTTTTATTTTGGGGGCTAATATGTAATTATGACAGAGGTCTGTACAGAGGTCTGTACTATTTCTGTGGGGAGTATTTTCTCCTTTTTTACATAGTAATTGTCTATTTCAAAGTCAGTCCTTATTATGTTCAGTAAAGGCACGTTGCCTCCTAGGAAGTGTTTAGGATTGTACTACAGCATGGCTTACAAAGACATGGGATCAGTTTTAAAAAAATGATTTCTGTAGCACTGTGCTATACTTTGTGATGTGAATAAACTTGTGATTTAACTTTAAAAAAACAGATTGTTTGTAATTCTTGGATGGAAGCATTAATCATTGTTCACTGCATGCACTTTTGCACTGGATTACAGAGACTTAAAAAACAACAACATTAAACCTGTGGTGATAGTAGAGTATTTTTTTGCAGAAACCTACTACTTATAGGTTGCTTGCATTTTCTGCATACAGGAAGAATTACAAGAACGCCCGGTTTAAGGATGACCCATGGTTAAGAAAGGAGCCTATTGTAGCAAAATTCAAGTTAAATATACAGTGATTTGAGTTCAATACACAATGGTTTGAATTAATTACACAATACTACTTATACAGTATTATATAATAATACTGTTCTGGCTTACATACAAATTTGACTTAAGGACAGACCTTGGGAATGGAACTTGTTTTTAAACTGGGGGCTACCTGTATTGTATAAAAGAAATACATGCATTTTGCACTAGAGCATTATGCAACTCATCTTTTGCAAGAGATCACAGAACTTTATGTTCAGGCAGAAATATGAGAGTGGTCATACAATCTACTGTTATAGCATTCTTTGATTTCTTAGACAAACTCATGCACAAGTGTTTGCAGAACAGTGCCAGAGGCAGTTTTCCCATTTATGAAAGTTTGTTACATCCTGTAATTTTTTATATGTCCTGTTTGGAACATAAATAGAATAGCGTTCAAGCTTTAAAAATGTCTTAGCTGAATATCCTCAAGTTATTCTAAGATGGCACCATTTTGCCTTAAAATTTAATTTTATGATTTATAATCAGTATTGGATGATTGGAGGTTAACCAGCTAATATTGCAATATAATTATAAGTATCTAGTTATTTTGAGAATTTACTAAGCAAGACTAAGTTGAACTTCTTTTCCTTATACAAATAAAGTAGTATTCATTTTCAGTATATTTTCAAAAATATCTTCCATTCTGAGTATGAAATTAAAACTGTCATCTAATATAAAAACTATATGCTTTGACCAAGAGTTCTAGAAAACAACCTGAAACAATTCCAGGTTGAAATTAACTTTCCCATCTGAGACAGGATTTCCGAGTATTCATTGCAAGTTGAGATTGTAAACATAATTCCAGAGTGTTTTTAATGTTACAAGCCTGTGTGTAAAATGAGGCTTGGCAATTTTGTCCTATTTCTTTGCACAGAATCAAAAAGGGTTTGTGCAAGCTTTGTGGAGTTGACCTGAAGCATATTTAGTTCTGAACCGCAAAAGAATACTGAAAATAAACCTTTATTCCTTGATATTTCCCTTTTACTCAGTCTTCAAATGCAAGCCCATAAAATAATACAGATTGAAACAAAATAAATGTCTTAATTCATGGCTAAATTTCCATGGCTATTCTTCTCTTAATTACCATACAATATCTGTTTTCACTCATAGCATTTAATATAGTCAACAGCCATCATCTCTTAATCTCACTGCTTGGATTCTTTTGCTTGGTAGATTATGGTAGTTTAAAAATTCAGTGCAATAGAAGAGAAAGTTATGAGATATTGTCTGAATTGCAGCACAGTTTTGTATCAAAGTTTGTTTGGGACTATTTTTTTTATTAAAATGTTTTACCTATGTCGCTTGAAGAATGTTGAAACAGGAATTTCAGTTGAGCTGGTCATTGTACACAAATTTCTGTTAAAGAGAAGTGTAACAGAAATTACCATGATTCTGATGTTTGTGACACTGTGATGGAATGAATTTTCAGTGCTCCCCCTTGAACAAGGGTATAAAAACTAGGAACTACAACTCAGAAAGGGGAAGGAAGCACATGTTTCAGCATCCCAGTCCTAGGTGTGTTCCGGAAGACTGCCTTGTGGTCTTCCAGATGTAGCACAGAGATTAGGTGCTGACATCAGCCATTAATGGAGGATAGAAATGGAATTTGCATAATGTACAGTTAGAGATGCAGGATATTTTCACTCGTCATTGTCCTGTCCCAGGAAGGACCTTTAACATCTGACCAACACAGAATGTAGTCATTATTGTTTGAAATACACAGCCGAGGTCAGAGACTGGGGAGTGAAAGGAGGGGAGGGTAAAAGCAGAAGCAGCAAAACCTAGCCAGTTTTCAATGACAGGCAAAGAATTTTGAGTTGGATATATCCTGACATCCGTTCTGCTGAGTGTGTGTTCTTGGAAGCTGGCCAAATCTATCTATGTGAAATGAGGCATCGTCTGAAAGAAGTGGGATCCTGCATTTGTCTCAGAAACTGGCATCTGCTCTAATGAAACAGCTTTGAGTCTATAGAAATGTGAAGAAGAAACAGAAAGACAAATGGTATTGTGGCTCTACTCTATACTGTTATGGGAAAAAAGACAACTTTTTAAGTGTCCCCAGATCTTCATATGTTCATAAGAAAAAGTTGAAACATTTATTATTGAAGCTGTGTAATCTTTAAAATATTAACAAAACAATTCCAAAATTTTTGTATGTAGTGAAATATAAATTTTTTTCATTAACTTGTAGAGTTCATAGCATATTTCTAAGATTCAAAGACAGGCCAGTGTATTACTGCCAAAACATTTGTGTCTTACAGTTCAATTTATCAGATACGTATCATGGACTGAGATTAACAAAAGCTTACATAAAAATAAATTGGTTAGTCCTTAAGGTATAACAAAACATTAATTTTGATGCAAAAGACTTAAAAAACACTTGCATTGCAAACAGAAATATGCATTAACAGTTGCATATTTCTGAAAGCTCTGCTAATCTTTAAATCTGTGCATGACTGTTTTGTATGGGAAAGCAGTAATGGGTAGATTGGTGGAAATCCTACCCATGCTGGTCTAATTTCTCAACAAATCATGTTTTTAACCCCTTCCCTCCCAAAAATCCACAATTGTTATACAGATTGTATTATATTTTTTTTCAAAACTGATAGTGTCCTATGCTTTTTATTTAAGTATTATTATACACACTTTCATGAATATTCCTCTGATGCCCTTTTTCAGTACATCATCCCTAATATGTGGTTTATATAAATGTAATGTATATAAACATATATTTCTGCAGTGAAGCAATATAATACTGTACCCTTAATTCATAATAAGTTTGGGAAAGTATGCACTGATTATTGATCTATTATTCCTACTGTTTTTGTAATTTTATGCCAAATTGTATAGTCTCAGTTGCTCATCAACAGATGATCAGATAGAATTTTTTTTAACAGCATGTGAGTGTACCACAGCAATCACAAGGCTAAGTGATTAATCTCACATCACTTCTCTCTTTCCAAGAAATTGTGACTATAATTGAATTATGAAATTGTGGAAAGCTCCTAGCCTTGATGATTTTCCAATTGATTAGTTCATATATATTATCTCCTACTATATTGTGGCTAACTGCTGAGGATTCTTCCAGTAGAATCTTACCTCCCCAGTTTCAATTATAGTCCTTGATCTACTATGTATTCCATTTATAGGGATATTTCATTGATTAAAGTAAGTGTTAATATGTTAACAACAATTGGTGGGTGTTATTCAACAGTGCATTCAGTTTAGGCTAGATTTACATGAGGCTATCAAATTCTGATATTAGATTTTCATTTGATGTATTTGCTTTAACTCAGAATATCTGGAATCCATCATCTTTTGATGTGGCTCCTTAGAGGTTACTGGTGTGGATCTTGATTGGTGTTCCCAGCATTTTAATATTTCCATTAATATGTTTTATCCCCAAATCACATGTAATTACAAATAATATGCTTTCTCATTGGTTGAACTGATATTGTTGAACATGTGAAAATTTACTTTCTTTCCTTTTTAATTTGGCTCTAGAAGCTCCTGAATGCTGAAAATATTAAAACATTTATATGGGGAGGCAAAATATAAAACTTAATATATGGGTGACATATTTTATAGATAAACCAGAAATTCATTTTCACAAATATCCTTCAGTTTTACATTATCTTGGGTTACAGTATAAATTGGAACGAATCAGACTTGATCTTCCTAGAGGTCATGAAGAATTTGGACTTAAGTATTTGGAATATACTTTGGGTTCTGATTTTGGGGTACTTTTATTCCCATGAAGTTGTTTCAATTAGCAGTTTAACATCAAGGGTGATTTACATTATTTCATATAATTTCTAGTAAATTTATATACTGTTAAATAATATTCTATGGTTGGTGCATAATTCAAGATTTTCATTATATACAATGCAGTTGTTCAAAAAGTAGTTTTAACTTTATATACTTACAGGCTAATAATAATTAAACATTTATTTTAATTTAGATTACTGATTAGGATGAGACATTTCAGAATTCAGCTTCTCTCTGGGCTCACCTTGAAAGCTATTATTTGACCCCCATTAAAATCATGGCAGACAATGGGATCCTATTTTATAACACATCTATCTATCTATCTATCTATCTATCTATCTATCTATCTATCTATCTATCTATCTCTATATCTATCTATCTATCTATCTATCTATCTATCTATCTATCTATCATTATTCATGACATGCTCATATTATGGAATAAATCCAGTTTAAAAATAGCCGATAAATCTATTTTGGAGGTAAACTGCGCCTCTTGTAATATTAGTATTTTGGACCAGTCAAGTTCTGATGGTGCAGTTTTTAAAACTTTAATAACTTAAATTTTTAATAATTTAAATTGAATTTGATTTATCTCACAGTGCTTCTTTTTACTCAAACATTTATTATTTGGACTAATGTATTCAACATCTGTTAGACATTTTGGTGGAATCAGATGAAGTTTCAAATTGTCATATTCACCTCAGAGAAAACTGATGAAGAGTCTGATCAGAGCTGAAAAGAAACTGACAGGTTCATGGTAGACTGGAATGAAGCAGGGCCAGAAAAGAGGATAGCAGATAGCTCTGCCTGTCCTCTTTAGGTCCTAGAGAATATCAACAGTTGAAAGTGTGAAAGATAAGACATAGTGACACCTGAACCATAGGGCTTGCAAAATAAACAACTCCCCCATTTTCTAATTAGATTAGCAACAGTAGAATCTCTAGGAAAACACCTCTGCTTCAGCATATAGACTTGCTCATTACAGTGTTGCTAACAACTGAAGTCTTCCATTCATTTGTATGTAACTTTGACCAAACTGTTTCTTAATTGCCTGGACCTGCTTGTTGTGATCTCGTACCATTAACTCAGTGTAATATCCTCAGTACTGTGGCGCACTGAACTAGTATATTTTGCTTTTCAGCTTCAAGCCTAGCTTTCATTTGATGAATCTTCCTTATATTCTCATCTTATAAGTTATTAATTACTGCTTCTAGCCTTAGAACACAGAGCCAACATTTAATTTTTGCAAATATTTGAAGAAACTGAATGATATTGATATTATTTATGTTACCTTTAGAATAATGGTTGAATGGCCTGTTCTTTTAAATCATAGTGGAGTGTTGTTTAAGGGCTGTATAATTGGTCTCTTTATCTTAAAAGAAAAAAAGTACAGAATACCACTGAAAAACAAAATATTGAATATAATAAATATTTCAGAGAATATTTAATATTTGCTCTGCTACTATGGGAGTGGGCAGCTTTGCTAAATTTACATTTAAATAAATAAATAATACTGATATGTAATTCAAGAATGGGGACGGTAACTTGTGGTCTGGGCAAGTCCTATTTTGCTAATTTTGGACTGCAATCCATAGCATTGTTAAATGACCTTTTGCCACTTCTTGGGTGTCAGAATGCATATATTCTTCATAGTTTTATCCCAAATATTTGGAATTTATTAAGATATAAAGATATGCGAACAACAGCATAATAAGAAAAAAACCATAATATTTAACAGTGCACTAAAGAAAAACAAAACAATACCTAATGGTATGAATCCAATCCAATTTCTGGGAATGGAACATAAACCACCCTGCTCTAGGGCCTGTAGATTGTTGATATAAATTTATCAACATTTGAATTAGTCTTATTTTTAACAAAGGAGCGAGGAGGAGGTTGTTTGAGAAATTTGGGCAAACTTTTTAGAGTTGTTTCATTTATGATACCATCTTTTCTTTTTTTAATTTTAATGTGTCACAATGTTATCAAACTAAATACTTTTTTTTTCATTTTACACTATTTAGTTTAATAAAATATATGTTTAAAAATCATAACTCAGTTTGTAGAGTGAGCTTAGGACACTCATCAATTCTGTAGTTAAACATAGCTCGGAGAGTTGCTGTGAAGAGAAAATGGAAGAGATGGGAAGCCTCATTCCTGAGTTATTTGAAAAATGAATAGGTAGATAGATAAACATTTATCAAATATAAGATTTAAAAGGTTTAAATTTATATGTCTAAGAGCTAATTATTAAACTGATTAAGTGCATTTGAACATGACATTTAGCCTTAATCATAACATAGTTTGGGACAAGCACATTCTTTGGTAGCTTCCCTGGATAATTGTTGTTCTTCCTACAAGTATCTGAAGTAATTTTTATTTTAAAGTTGCTGTCTTGTAGGATGGTTATGCATGTCATCTGTATACAGATAGTCCTCATTTAGCAACATCAGTTGGGACCAGCAACTCAATTGTTAAGTGAAGCAGTCGCTAAGTGAAACTGCGATTGTGCTTATGATCTTACTTCAGCTTTCTTTTGCTTTACAGACTTAGGAAGGTTATTAATGTGAGGGCTGGTTGCAAAGTTACTTTTTCATCATTTTGCAACTGCGAATGGTCACTAAACAAGGCAGTTGCTAAATGAGGACCACCTGTACTAGACTGTGCTAATTCTAGTACTATAAAACCTGGTACACATTGTGAATTGCATCATGCAGGTAATCATATTCTTTGTTGAGATAAAATGCTTAATTATTTTTCAAAAGTTACGGAGTGATTTGCAAGCATTGCAACTATCCTTATTCACCACTTAACAGTGTTATAGTTAAGTGTGGTGTGCAGTGGCAGTTACTAGAACAAATCTGTTGACATTTTTGATGTAAAATAAAAGTATTGCTGACATAGATATTCACAGGATCAACCACTTTGTGTGTGAATGTGAAAGCAGCATTGAGCTGCTGTAATGCAAGCTCTCTGCTTTTTGTATGTCCGTAGGACATTATGTCACATGTACAAAGGGGGCAGAGCTCGCCTCATGTTAGTGCAACACTGTTGGTCATTTGTACCCACTCCCAGCCAATGGATACCACTGACTGAAGAATACCTTTGCATTTTAATTTGCATTTTATTCATGTGTGTCTGTGACCCGGAAACAAAACCAATAATTATTCTAAATTTCATAACTCATGTTTACTTAAAATATTTTTGTTTTTAAGATCTCTTAAGTGTAAATAGTCAGTCTTTCTGTCCTTATACCTGTTCAGAGCTGATAAAATGGAGCAAAGAACAATTCTTGAGTTCTTACTCTATTCAGATCCTCATTATTGGTGGTAAACAGGTTGCTAATGTTGTTAATCACATTGGAGCTAAAAATCTGCGGAGAAGGGAGAGGGTCTCTTCTTTTGTGTTAATCATTTCCTACTGATAACCTGTAGCATTGGTGACAGGTTCCTGTTTGCCTTGAAAGTGATGGTGCTGAGACACAAGGTTGCTAAGAGCTGTCAGATGACACTTGCTCACATGAGACCATTAAGAGGGTGTCACAGCCTGTTTTAAAACAAGTTTGCAACTGAAGAGTCAGTGAGAAGGCAGCTACCTCTCTGTTGAAGGCCATCTGGTTAGGTCTTGTGATCAAATAATTGCTAGTTACGGAATCATACCAGGAAACATGACAATTGGAGTTCTCCTTTGCTAACAGCAAGCTGGCAGAATTTAGAAGAACAAACAAGTTATGCTATGCTTTTAAAAAAGTTATTGACTATAACTTTTAACAGTAAACTATTACATTTTATCTAAAGAAGCAATACTGATTGCACAGCATATTCAGTCATGATTTTTTCTTAAGAAAAAAGCCAAATCAGTGCTAGCCAGTTTTTGCCTGACATTCCTCTCATCAGTGGCTCATTGTTACCCAGTAATCTTCATGGATACTTAAATATAAACTGGTTATTTCGAAGAAACCATGTGTATGGCAGCATGTCTGTGAACTCAAAATGTGTGGAGGTACATCAAAAACATCCAAGAGCACAAGTAACCAGGCACAGAACTCAAGGGAAAGTCATTGTTCCCCTACTTCGCTAGTGAATAGCTTTTCAAAACCAAGGGTGGATAAAGTGAAGAAATCAGTTGTGGCAGAAAAGAGCTCTGAACTTTCGAAGAGATTTGCTGGAGAACTATCCAAAAGGTATGAAAGCTTAATGTAAAACTGGCTTTGAGTGGGGTGAGAGGCAATGTTGCATTTCTGTTAATATGCAAGTTTTTTTCTAGGCAATCATCTGCCATTAATTCTTTTCAATACTGAAATGTTTGGTTCAGTGTTAACAAATTATTGTGTAAATTCTGTTGAATGTGATTACAATCAGTTGTACATTTTTTTGAAACTTAAATTTATTCCATTCCATTTCTGCAGCAATTTGTGGTTGCTTGCAAGAAAATCCATACATATTCACTGTTTGCTTAGGAAAATTCAGAAAGAGAAATAAGGAATGAATGTGTTTCTAAGGTTTCCTGGTTTAGAAGTTGTAGGTTTCCTAAAACTACATTAAAATGCAAATCAAATGATTATTTTCCCCATTTCTTGCTAACCTATTTTAATTTAAGAGTAGCACTGTTGAGATGGGAATTATCTGTTTTAATACCTGTACCTGAAGCCATACTTCATCCATTTCACAGTAAATGTTGCATCCACTGTTGATATTCAGCATGAGTTCCGAAAAAGGATGATAGCTGATAAAGAGACAATGTAGGGATGAAATAGTAGCATCCTGTTAAAGTTACTGCTTTAGCAACATTGCATGCATGTGACTATAAGCAGTAGCTGGCAACTTGTATGTGAAGAGTTGGACAGTTTAGCTAATTAGGAGTTGTATGTTGGGGACGAATAATTGATTAAGAACAAAAATTTCTGAATGTTTTTAGATGCAAATAGAAATAAAAAATGTTCTGATGTAAAAATAGTTCAGTTAGGCAGAAATTATTAAACAGATAAGAATTTTTGCCATTGGCACTTGTTAAATATTGCAGTACACTACTATTGTTAAATTGGAAAAATGTATTAATAAGTCAAAATTAGAGGAAAAATAATTACTGTCTTTTGTAAAAAAAAAAAAAAAAAACCTTAGGGTGGAAGGGGGGTCCCTGATTAAGAAAGAAAGATTCAGTAGATGGGTGTTTGCTTGTTGCTTTTTAAAAAATTGTATAAATTCCTTTTGAAACTTAAGTGGAATAAAACCTGTTCTATTTAGGTGCAAGCAGAGACAAAAATTATGCACCACTTTTCATTATAGAATAATTCTTCAATATTGAGATGAAATTTTGCAGGTTTTGAAAAATTTGGATAGATCAATATTGTTTCCTATTATTTGTGGTCTGTTACGGTAAAGCTTAATAGAACATAATATTAATACCATACAGTATAAGAGCCAAAAGCAGTTCAGAAAAGAAGCCTAGGTAAAGGAGTCCTGATATGTTCATTAAGGCAACTGTATTTTCAGATCACAGCAGATGGCAGTATGTACAGGTAGTTCTTGGCTTGCGTCCATTTGTTCAACTGTTTAAAGTTATGGCAGTGCTGAAAAAATGGACTTACAACCAGTTATCAAAGTTCTGGCTGTTGCAGCATTCCCATGGTCAAGTGATTGCAATCCGGGCACTTGAGTGGTCAATGGGGAAGCCAGCAGGAAAGGTCTCAAGTCACCCCAAGTAATTTGCTCCCATTGCTTTTTCTCCTGAGGAGCCTGCTATAGAGAATGAGATCCCAGGGATCTCGTACTCTGTAATGTGTGTCCACCCACAGCACTCAGCCACAGCCTCCGCCAACCCACCCGAGGCCTGTATCAGCGCTCCTGTGGCCTCCGCAAACCTGCCCAAAGCCTCTGTTGGCCCTCCCGCAACCCCCACTGACCTGCCCACACTCCCTAGTGCCTGTCTACAGCACCCCCTCCTACATGCCTTCCCTGTGCTCCTTATCTGGAACTCCTGCCTCTTCCCGCTTCCTGAGATTACAACGGCAACCAGGACTGCCAGGATTGCCGTCGCTAAGTGATGTGGTCACATGACATCTCGCTTTATGACTGCATTATAAATTGCCTTCATAACCCGAGGACTACCTGTAGTGGTTGAACTCACAAGATACGTAGGATTGTATATAGTATTAGTATGATACTAAGATATCCCAGAGTGGTTGATTAAACTGAAGAGTTTAAAAATAAAATCTACAGGAGGGTAGTGGCAAACCATTTCCATGTTGTTGCCAAGAAAACTCAATCGACACCTCTGGGTGGTTGCCACAGGTTGAGGTTAGTTTGAGGAAATCTTTACCTTTAGGATGGAAGTCCACTCATTCCTGCTGCAGGGCTACCAACAGGATTTGACATTGTTGCACATCTGCTCAGGCCCATACATCCTAGGAGAATCACTACCAACTTTAGGAACTTCCTGCCCCCATTTTGCCTTTCCAGCAACATTGCTTATTCATTAATTCCTTCTAAGCAGTTTGTAGACTTCACACCAAGACACAGCAGTAAATGTTAGTTCTCTTACACTTAACCCGTTATTCAGAAATTGGCTTAACTTGGGAAAAGGCTCTCAGACATGACTCAGGTACATTAGAAACTTTACTGCAGACAAGAATTAAGCCTTATATACAACAGATGATTAGCCCTCTGCAGTACAAAGAAGTTAAAGATTTGATATAGGTCAGTGCTCCAGAGTTGAAATTAGAAAATTTCCTTGCCCCTTTCTAAATTAATAGATACCTGGCAATTCTGATGGCCGTGACAGGCAGCTGAATTATATTTACATAATGACTCTCTTTAGCTTGTAAGCCAGTTCTTGCCACCTCAAAAGATTCAGCCTGTATAGGATATAATGTTAAAAATGGAGGTGGTTCCTTTTCTACTAGCCCAGTAGACTGTGGTAAGCTTCTTCCTCATTCTTCACTGAACGTATCTATATATTTTACTTTCATTAGAAATAAAGTGTATTCCTAAAAATGCCTTATTCTTTTAAGTAGATAACCAATATGATTTTGATCCAGAGGGTTTCACTGGATTAGCTATTTCAAATTCTAAATTCACTATATATTTCAGTAACCATTTAACATTGTCATATGCTTCAAGATGCTGCATAAATACATCTTGTGAAGCATAAATAGCATGAACACAAGCTTCTTGTGAAGCATAAATACAATAAATATAAGCATAAATACAATATTGTGAAGACCCTATGTGCAACTTGAAGACACCTTAGCCCCTACTAAAGTCTGATTTCAATGTCTTTATCCTAAACATACTAACCAAGTATGAACAAAGCCCTTCCCTCTGCCCCTCTTCACTTTTGATTTCTTAACTGTCTTGCCTGATCATAAAAAAGTATGGTCTGGAGAATTCAGCACATTTAAACAGAGTCATCAACAGGGCAAATGGCCAGGGTGGGGTGGGGGTTGAGGGAGTAACAAAAGCGCAACAACCTCCACAAGTGACATTGCACGTAAGAAAGGGGCAGACTTTCTTGCATCACAATAATATGACTCTGTTTTTGTTACTTTTCCAGAAGTGCTGGATTTTGTGTATGCCTTTGCATTTAGTAAGTGAGCCAGATCTCTTTATCAGTAGTTCTGGCCATATAGTCATACTAAGTGAGTCAAAAATCACCTTTTGAGGGATACATGGTCCCTTCCCACATTCTCCTGGTATTTTGTGATCTCTTATATCAGGAAAATTATAGCAAAGCTTTGTGGCATCACTAGGCCCTTACCCTCTGAGCAAGTAGGCAGGCAGTAATAGTATAGCTTGATTAGGGTACTCAAGTGTTTAGGAGGAGGTATGTTCTATGTTACCAGGTCTTGGCAGTGGGCTCTCTAATGGTGAGGCTAAATTTTTAGCCATTCTTTCTCTCTATTTCTTTTTCTTGGAAGACATGGAATGCAAAATGGGTCAATTGTTGAGGTTTAAATATTCCCATGACACACCTGAATAGGTGGAGTTAATTTAATCCTATGTATGACTGGGTTTGTTTTGTCTTAAATCTAACCCTGGGTGTTGATTAATTAGTTCAATTAATCTCTTTTTGGTGTTCTCATAACATACTAACTTCCCTTCTCTGTTGACCCTGGTAAAAATTTTGTGGGAACAAGTTCAAAGGCCTGTATGCTATTTTGTAACTTCAGATTGTTCTAATAATAATATTGCCTTAATACAGATTTTTGAATGCTCTAAATAAGTCAACTAACTAGTGTGCCTCATTGTTTTGTATAATTCCTGATCATTAGGTTAAGAATTGTATCAGTTCAAAGCATTTAGCAACTCCCAGAAATTCTAGTAGCATCAGCAGTGAGTTTTCACTCAAAATAACTGGAGGGTGCTTACATACCTATTCTAAATTCTTTGTGTAGCTATTGCTTGGTGGAATAGAAAACTTACAAAGTAGAATAAAATACTAGTTTCATTGAAGATTTGAAGATGCTGTAGCATATTCTTTCTGTCTCATATATGTATCTGAGAGAGCCAGTATGATATAATGGGTAAGCATGGAGACCAAGATTTTAGGCTTTCCTTAGGCATGGAAGCTGGCTGGATGAGTTTAGTCCAGTCATTCTCTCTCAGCCCTAGACAGCCCCCAATATTGTGAATTTTCCTTGCATATTTTTTTCCCCATGGGTTTTTCTTTGTGATAATTTTGACTGCCACCCATTCTTTTTCCAGTGTAAGAGTTACTTCTCACACTAATAGGGTTGACACTTATCAAAATAGTGAATAGATGGACACTGCCTCTTCTTCACAAAAGAGGGGAATGTCTGGCCTTCTATCTAGAAAACATGGAAAAAAATAATTTTGCTACCCCAAATTGCTTATATATAGGTGGTTCATTTGAAAGCAGTATATTTGATGGAATTGTTGTGTTATAAGTTTCACCTTCCTCTCTACTGTTAATTAGAGCTCCTGAGTTCCCATTCCTTAGATTAACTGTTTCCATCCCAGACTGTTGGGTTTGCCAGTGGAAAAAACTCTTGTATAATTCTCTTCATTCTTTCTTGTATTTACAACTCATAGCTGGTCCTGTTCTGGGTTTGATCTAAATGAAATCCGCTTGATAGTGTATCAAGACTGTGAGAGACGGGGCAGACAAGTCTTGTTTGATTCTACAGCTGTCCGAAAGATTGATAAGACACAGTTTCAGGTAAGTTTTTATTATTTTTTTCATGTGATAAAAATTATTTTGCAATTGTAAGTAATGTTTTATTGCATTTGATCTATTAACATTTACAAGAGAAATTAAATTCCCCCACTTAATAAAAAAATATGAAATTAAAACAAATAAATAATATAGAATTAGGAAAAAAGTAATGGAATAAGGGTAAACTAAAGCATTATATATATATGTGAGTGTGTGTTTTAAAAAGCTCACAGCAAACTAATATTAAATCACATTGTCTTTAGTCTATGGTCTGTAGTTCTTGTTAGGTGCTTTGCTTTATTAAGAGTAGTAAATGTGTTAACATCCTTCAAGCAAAATAAAATAGATAATTCAACAAGGGATATTAAGCACTCTCTCTTATTTTAATATCGAGAGCAAGAAAGAAAATATACTCCCTTAATTTTGTATCTCTGTCTTAAGAAGGCAGAGAAATCTCACTTAGGAAGTTGTTTTAAATGAATAGCTGCATGTAAAGTATCAAATGTGGATAATGAGAACATTCTTAATTATAAAGCATAAATTCATATAAGTAGCTTGTCATGTCTCACTGGAGAATAAGTAGAAAAATAAAGATAAGCCTGCCTCAAATCAAGCTCAACCCATGATGACTTCATGGACACTTCCTTGAAGTTTTCACGGTAGGAATATGGAACTGATTTGCCATTGCATGTTTTTTTCAACTAGCCTACTTTGTGTAAGACCTCCCATCCAAGTACTGATCAGGCCTCACAGAGCTTAGCTTCTGAGCCAAACGAGTTCAGTTAGGTATTGCCACTTCTAGGACTAGGGGATAAGTACCATTAAATAGGTAAACAGGGTTATGCAAAGTGCAAAAAGAGTCGTTGGTGTTCATTGGTAGTAAGTAGAAGAAATTAAAGGCAAGAAACAAGAAGAAAAAAAATCTAACCCTATTTTACACCAGTAATATTCACTAGAACTCTCCATAACTTTCTACCATAGAAAACTATACTGCCCATTACTTTCTACCATCATTTGCACTTCTTAAAATTTCTCCATCCATTTCCCCATTTTTAATGAACATTCTACTAAGATGCATAAATTCATCAACTTTATAGTTTTTCACCATATGCATATAATTTGCTGTCCTTTTCCCCTATCAGACACAACTACCTTAGTCTTTGATACGTTAATATTCAGAACCATAGTCCTTGATCCATTATATGATCTGTCTAACATTCACTGTAAATCATTCAGGTACTTGGTCAAAAACTTGACATCATCTGCAAAGCAAAATGCCAACATATTAACATCCCTATTAACACCTCTAATGACCAAGGAGACACCACACAACTCTGTCTTCTTCCCTACTCAATGGTGAATTATTTACTAAGTATTTCATTTAGTCTTATGCATGCTTTACTTTCATCATATATTGCTCTTACCACATTCAGCAGACAACCAAGCCTGTTCATAGCATCAGACACTTTCTCTAAATCCACAAATGTAGAATAATTTTTCTGCAAATTTGTACATATCTGTGAAGGAATGGTTGGATGAAGGCCACGCTCGGAGAGATAAGCATTCCCTTAGCCCCCAACAGGAGCGTGGGAAGTTTAAGAAGATGAGACTGGCACCACCCTAAGGAATTCACGGTGTTTTGGCTTGCTGGCTTGGGAAGTTAGATTCAGTCTGGAGAGATTTCTGTCTTGAGGTGGAAGCTAATAAACGCAACAGAACTGTATCTGCACTGTCTCAGGGAGTTCTTTGGGGTGAACCTGACATCAATCTCTCCAGACTGAATCTAACTTCCCAAGCCAGCAAGCCAAAACACCATGAATTCCTTAGGGTGGTGCCAGTCTCATCTTCTTAAACTTCCCACGCTCCTGTTGGTGGCTAAGGGAATGCTTATCTCCCCGAGCGCGGCCTTCATCCAACCATTCCTTCACCATATCTCAGTGACCAGCAAAAATCTGGACTGCCCACTCTCTACCTAGCATAAAGCCATAATTCCCAAATGTTGCTCATTCTTACTTCTCAAATTACACCCTTTTAATTAGAATTGTACCAAACATCTTCCCTGGCACATTTAACAAATTAATACACCTATAGTTTTTTTCACCCAATCTTGTTACCATTACCTTTGTATAAGGGAACAATAATAGTATTCTTCCAATTGTCAGGAAAAGATACCCGTATGCTAAAAAAGTTGCACAGCCACTCCAAAAGCAAATCATATGTTTTATTTCTTCTCCAGTTATACCATCTGTATGTGCAGCCTTTACATTTTTCAAATCTCAGAATTGTTGTATGACTCCATTTGCACTAATTTTTTTCTTGAACACTAACATTTATAGTATGGGTTTCAGCTCTATTTTTCAACATCATATGTATTCCCTTACAAATCTTTAAAAATGTCTCCTATATTCTTTCACTTCAGTTTTATCACTTTTATTTTTAATTTCATTCACTCTGGTAGAGGCTCCTTGCTTAGCCTTTTTCAGCCACTTACAAAATAATTTTTATTTCCATCAAAATTCCTATTTCCTGTGCCTCTTTTAAGCATTCCTTGCTTTGACTGAATTCTTTTCAACTAAAATTCTATACAATTCTAAATTCTATACAACTAAATAAAATTCTATACAACTAAATTCTATACAATTCTATACAATTCTAAATTCTATACAACTAAATAAAATTCTATACAACTAAAAATCTATACAATATATTTCTGTATCCTAATTTTTTTGTAATAATCATAATTTTCAGTTCCTTAATTTCACTGATCAGTGTGCTAACTATTATCTGAAAAGAAAAACTCACAGAAAAAAAAATACTTAAGATGTTTTTCTACTGTTAATATAACGGATAAATTAATCATCCGTTAAGCAAGAAATCATTATCATTATAATTGCATTTAAAACCCACGTCCAAAAATTTAAAATAGAAATCTAAACCTGAGTTTCAGTCATAGAGATTCCCACTTTGTTGGGCACGGTGTCCCTGTGGACTTACCTCAGAACTGGGGGGGGGGGGGTACACACACACACACATACACACACTGTAGAAACTGCTTTAATCTTTTAAACAAAATATATTTGCTGTTTTCCAAATAGCTTTGCCATATAAAAACAGACCTAAAAAAATTATCTTGACATTTTAATGTATTTAATTTAATATAATAAGCATCTTTAGCTAAATGAAAACTAATCACTACTATTGAGGATAGCAAAATCTGAGCAGTAGCATACTGGTACTGAAATGTCAAATTACCAATAGTTTTAAATGCTATTCCTCAGTATTTATATTCCTGTACCTATCTCCTATTTTATTAACTTATTACTTTAAGTCATTTGCTAATAGATAGAAACTGCTACAAATCATTCTAGATAATGACTAAGAAGGCAAATTCTAGATATCTCAGAAGTAGAGAAATTCTTGACTCAAGCTCATTCTTCTGACTTTCCTTCTGAGTAGCATGTCTCAGGCACATGACAAGGAATCATTTTATTCTTTCTGCTGATAGCCATATTGGTGACTACAAAACCAGCTCTTAAAAAAAGATAGTATAAAATAAAACCATGAGCAAAAAATTTCATTGGGCAGTAAAAGGTGACAAAGACATTGTGCTTCATAGCATATCATTGGAATGAGAGTGAAAGTTATGAGGGAAGAGGATCCTTGTTCTTTTTTTCCACTAAAACAGGCAGGCAATTGGCTAATCCTTTCCCCCCCCCCCCCTATTCCAAGTATTCTCCAAAGCAGTCAGAGGAGCATTTATATCAGTCCCTCACCAATGTGAATTAAGTTAGGATGAAAGTTAAAAACTGCTTATTTCTGCAATTAAGTCTCAGTAATAAATAATAATAATAAATACCTGTAATGCTGATTTTGTATTTTTGTTCTCCTTACTCTTTTAATTCTAAGTCCAAGGTTCATCACATGGCTATACATTAAGGGAGTTGTAGTCCTAACACATCTAGAGGACATCTTGTTGGGGAAGGCTGCTTTAAGATATATTTGTTTTAAAGTCCTGCTGTTCTTTTTTGACAGAGGTGATCAGAATAAATTTAACATATTTTATGAGCTTTGGCATTTGTATATTTGAGGGGTGTGGGAAAGATGGTCTATGCATCTTCTTCTAATGCTTAGTTTCCCACATTACTGACTGGCTTTTCGCTTACTTTTTGTTCCATTGCATTACTAGGGAGGGGGAAAAACACACAAATATATAGGCACATGACTTACAGGCAAACAACAGATACCTGATTAAAAAGAGTGATTTGTAAAGAACTCAAAGGTCCAAGATCTTGTTTGAAGATTCCATTTGCAAACAGACAAGATAGTCCTGAGCATTTACGATTAGACTATTAACAGAAATAGGAAAGTTTTGCCAGCAGTTTGCAATGGAAATGCTTACTTGCTTTGAGCAGTATTAAATCCAACAAAGCCCAGTTCATATACTTCTGGTAAGAAAAATACAAAAGTGTAAGTGACTAATTTTTATTATTTTTCAGTGTTGGTACATTCAGCAAAATACTCCTGAAGTGACTGGTTCTTCTAGAATTGGAGTTGATGTCCTCAAATCCCCATTAACATTAGTTTGTTAAAGAATACCCCCTTGGTATCCACTAGACTTCCTATCCCCCTCACTTTTAATTTTTTTAAATATTTTCATTTTTAAAAAGCACATATTTGGAGGTGCCATGTTGCAAAAGAACAACTTCTGGCATCATCTTTATTTATAGGAGTTTATCTGGTTCATACATGGTCCCAGGGGCATTCTTAGGGAATAAATATGCACTCCAGTGCTTTGTTTGGAAGCATGTCCACCTGCTCATGAAAAGACAAAGGCAAGCTGGGTAGTAAAAAGATTCCTAGGGGACTGAAGTGGGTGGCAGAGAGCAACTTCACCTGTTTTTGTAAGTGGGTATTTTATTATTAGTCATACCTACCATGGCAGGTGATTTGTGAATAGACAAGCGTTTGTATGACAGTCATTTTATAAGAGTAATCACAACATTCTTTCAAATTTCAAATGTAGTAATTATCCCTATCCCTCCTTAACAAAATTTGGGACCTGTTTTTGTTTTAATATTTATTCAATCCTTTAGGATGCCTCTGGAAAAACAGGTGGCAGGTGCTGGCAAGGAAACAGTAGAGCTAACACATCTTACCCCCCCAGTCCTTCAGTGAGCAGCAGAGAGACTGACAAAGAAGACATTCCTAAATATCAGGTAACCTGAATGTGACAGCTGTCATCTATGTACAAATCCAAGTTGCATGATCTGAAAACTAATCTTTACACTGAATCCCTACCTATTTCCACAAGACCCTTGCAAAGAAGTAGTTTATAATTTGCATGGGGGAGGGGAGAAAAATATATGAATTGTTATATGAGATTAAATATTTTTGTAGAAATATATATCTTAATTTCCTGTGTGGCAACTAGCATATAACCTCTCAGGAAGAAAAAAAAAAATCTTTTTTTAAAAAAATATTTATTTAATGCTTTTAAAATAATAGCAAAAAAGAAAAACAAAACACAAAAATAATTATAATGCAAATACATACATTCTCAAAAAAAAAGCATACAAAGTGCTTTAAAAAGTGAAAAAATACAACAGAAAAAAGAAAAAAACGAAGTATATCATTTTAACAGTTACTATTATATATATACTTATTTAATGTAAATATTATTCAAGTACAGTGGTACCTCTACTTACGAATGCCCCTACTTACGAATTTTTCGAGATACGACCAGCTCCGGCCCCAAAAATTTACCTCGACTTACGAACTCGCCTCGACTTACAAACCGGATCCGCGGCCATTTTCCACCTGTTCCACGTGGTCCGCGGCCATTTTTCCGCCCGTTCCACGTGGTCCGCAGCCATTTTCCACCCGTTCCACGTGTTCCGTGGCCATTTTTCCGCCCGTGCCACGTGGTCCGCGGTTATTTTCCGCCCGTTCCACATGGTCCGCGGCCATTTTTCTGCCCGTTCCACGTGGTCCGCGGCCGTTTTTCCGCCCCTGACACGTGGTCCACGGACGCTGGAATGGATTAACGGTAATTACATTGAACCTTATGGGAAAATTTACTTCGACTTGCGACCAACTCGACTTGCGATCAGAGTCACGGAACAGATTAAGTTCGTAAGTAGAAGTACCACTGTACATGTTTATTTCTAATTCACCTATTTAATTATTCTTTTTTAACCTACTCTATTTTGTATAAACGAGTTCCATATTTCATTATACTTGTCAATACAAAGTCTATGTCTATAGGCAATCCGCTCAGAGGTGACAGGTGTAATCAGGTCTCCAATCCATTGAGTGAAAGGGGGCATACATTTATCTTTCCAATCCTGCAGTATCAGTCTTTTGGCCATAGGAAGGGACAGAGAATCCATTTACATTGTCCAGTTGTCAATTTCCATGTAATAGGTATGCAATTCAAAAGAATATTATCCTCTGAAAATTGTAATTTTTGTCACACAGTCATATTTATATAATCCACTACTTTCTCCCAAAATTTAGAAAGTATAGGGCATTGTAAAAATTTGTGTTTTAAGGAAGCATTATCCTTATTACATCTCCAACAAAATGCTGTCTTAGAGAGACCTTTTCTATTTGAACATAGCGGAGTCCAATAAATTCTAAATTTTTTTGTTCTATAAGTTGTAGTTTAAAGTCCATTGACACTCTTGATATAGAAGTTAAGACATTTTCCCATTGTCTAGGCAATATAGGAACTTATAATTCTTTATTCCACTCATTTCTTAGCATCTGCATATCAAATTAATTTATTGATACCAAATATCTATAAAAAATAGTAGCTTTTTTTAGTTTTAAAGGATTTGACAAATTGTTCTAGTATCTCAGCTTTCTCAGACACTGAAAATGCTGCTGGTCCAAACAAAGTTGTTAACAAATATTGTAGCTGTAGATATTGCCATTGGGCTATATCTGATAGATGATATTTATCTCTTAACACAGCATATGTTAAAAGTTAATCTTCATCATCTGTCTGTCAAATTCCACATAATAGGTATATAATTCAAGAGAATATTATCCTCTGAAAATTTTATTTTTTGTCACATATCATATTTATATAGTCCACAACTTTCTCCCAAAATATAGTAAGTATAGGACATTGTAAACACATGTGTTTAAGAGAAGCATTATCCTTATTACATCTGCAACAGAAAGAAAAAAAATCTTAAATTAGCGAAGCTAGTAGTCACGGAATGCCGTATGCTTCCACTTTACCTGCTAAAGCTGGTAATTATCTTGGGAAGTCTTCAGAAACCCTCTGTGTTTTGCTTTTGCTTTTATTACTGCTTCTTCTGGGATGCAATACTTACTTACATGCTCATATGTAAAAGCGGGTTAATGTAGAATTAGAATATGACCGTTTATGACAGTAATTAGACTTGCATATTCTCCTTGTCTTCCTTATCTGTAGTATGCCAGGCCAGCTTCTGATGTCAACATGCTGGGTGAGATGATGTTTGGTTCAGTAGCAATGCGTTACAAAGGCTCTACACTGAAAATACACTACATACGGTGAGCTGGTGTCTCCAGTTCCTTGGTATTATATCAGAATTGGAATTGCATTTGGAATTATTGACTCAGTAGCATTGTCTATCCTTTCAGTTCTCCCCCACAACTTATGATGAGTAAAGTGTTCTCTGCCAGAATAGGCAGCTTCTTTGGAAGTACAAATAGGTAAGGCAATCTTTATTTTCTGTTTCATTTCAGATTCTTAACTATAAGAAAAAATCCTTGCAAGTTCAATTTATTTTATTTTTAAAAATAACATTAAAATCTAGACCATGAGGGAATCAATGGACTGTAATTTTGTCTGCATAAGAAATAAACATCAACACTATATAGGAAGAGGTAAAACTTCCATCCAGAACAATAGCGCTAGTAATAATGGAGAATCTCTAAGTTTAGACAGGAATTAAAATGACGTATTAACTGACCTAATCCCCTATATTGGAATATATAGATCTGCAATAGGAAACACAATATGTACACAGTAGGGCTCAGGTGAGATGGCTTTTCAAGTTCTTTACCAAATTTGTGGGTAGAGAAATTAGGTAGATAATTTCTCCAATTTTCTCCAGGGAAAGGAATTTCCTAATGGCAGAAATCCTCCCTCAGTGGGGACCATAACACCATTACAGGTAGTCCCCAGTTTAAGAACGAGTTCCGTTACCAAGGTCTATCCTTAGGTTGAGTTTGTATGTAATCTGGAACAGTATTATTGTATAATACTGTATAAGTAGTATTGTGTAATTAACTTGAATCATTGTGTATTTAACTCAAATTTTGCTACAATAGGCTATGGGTCGTCTGTAACCTGGGTGTTCTTAACCCAGGGACTACCTGTACTAAAAAAGAACACCTAGAGAAATTCCTATTTAAAGGAATTTATATAGACCTTATGCTGGAGAAGACTCTTAAGAGTCCCCTGGACTGCTAGGAGGTCAAACCAGTCAATCTTAAAGAAAATCAACCCTGACTGCTCATTGGAAGGATTGATAATGAAGCTCAAGCTCAGATAGTTTGGTCACCTACTGTGAAGAGAGGACTCTTTGGAAAAGACCCTGATGCTGGAAAAGATTGAAGGCAAAAGGAGAAGGGGACAGCAGAGGATGAGAAGGTTAGATAGCATCACTGAAGCAATGAGCATGAAATTGAACAAACTCCAGGAGGCAGTGAAGGACAGGAAGGCCTGGCACGATACGGTTCATGGGGTCACGAAGAGTCAGACACGACTTAACGACTGAACAACAACATATAGACCTTAGATTGTCCCCAACCCTCCTGGCCTTTAGGAAGGCCCTGAAGACACAGCTTAGCCATTGCACCTGGGGTCTGGTAATAGTGGAGAGCTTCTACCGTGGTTGCGTTGAATGGGACTTAGTGATGGGTTCTCCTGCTGATTATGGTTAATTTTTATTTTAATTTGGTTTGATTGGTTTTTATATGTTTATATATTTGTTTTTAACTTGTACTTAAGTTTGTTTGTTTTTTAATTATTGTGAGCTGCCCAGAGTTACTTAGGTGAGGTGGACAGCTATACAAATCAAATAAATAAAAATAAATAATAAAGCGCTTTCTTGATCATTGTGGAAGCATGGGAAATTAGAGGAGCTAGCTCTACGTTGCTGTAGAGATTGCCCAGTGAAAGACTGAAAGTGAAAGACTTTATTGCGATCATTAACCAGCACAGAGGAAATAGATATGCAAATATCTGAAACTGAATTGACAATATCAGAATTAGACAAAATACACACAAAAAACTTTGGCTAAAAACAACATTAAAAACAGAGAATGCTAAGGGGCTTGCTCCAGTTATACATGTGTGACAAAAGAGAAAAGGGATTAAAATTAACCATCAGGGTAGTATAGACTTTAAAATGTAATAAATAATATAAACTATAAAATTCCAGTAAAAGATAAACATTCTCTTTTGCCAACCTTGCAACTCACAAGGTGTGCAAGAGCAGTGTATTCCACACATGAGAATTTATTTGATATGTCCTCCTTAAAAAACACACAAATTATTATCCATCAAATTATCTGAGAGTGGGTAACAATAAATGCTGTAGAATTTCTCTGCCTGGCATTAATGTGCACTGCATATCCCCATGCAGCCTCGAATCCTGTATAATTAGAGTTCTAAATCTCCCCCTTATCACAGACTTTGCCCTTAGAAGTCAATAGATGACAAGAACATGAAGAGGGGGGAGAGATTGGGCAGACATATTTTTACTCCCCCACATAGTGTGAGGCCATCCTAATTTTAAATGGTAGTTTTCAAACAACCTTTGTATGAACTGTCTAGTGTAGGTTCATGGTTACAATTCAGATTTATTATACAGAGTAGAAAAACAGATTCTTGTTCTTTCTCTTTGCTTCTTGCCCTTTCTGTTCTCCTTTAAACCAGAGAGGGAAATCTCCAGTGTGTTGGCCAGATAAGATCCACCTGCTGAGGCTTTCCTCTGTTTGACCCTCACTTCAGATTGTTCTTTTATAGAGAGAAAGAAACAGACCCTTTCTCTGTGCATGGAGAAGCATGAAACAGTCTGAAGGAAGAAACAGCCTTCTCTTGACTGCAGCAAATTGAACTTCAAGAAAAGGGGGCTTTAGGAAGAAGGAGACGGGCCCACCTCTGTTTCCCTCTGCTTCCTAGGAAGTACACCAAGAGGAAGCCTGTCCTTCTACCTGACAGAAATGTTGTGTTGTGCAGGAATAATATAATAATGGTTCCAGGTATAGGATTCTAGATGCATACTTGCATTGCTCACTAGAAGGTTGTCTGCTGTAATTGCAACAATTAATGATGGCAATAGTTTCGTGATCTGTTGCTTTAAAGAAAGTTAAACTTGTGAATTGGTATGTCAACAGTAAAGCTATTTGCATTCTTCTTTTGCAGTTTAGCTTCTTGCCTCATATTTAGCTTCATATCTTAAATCAGGAACTGCTACTTATCACAACATTTTCTAATATTATATGAGAAATACACTCTTCTAATGCAACATGAGCAGCATGAGAATTCATTTTTAATTATAGACCTCCCAGATAAAGAAACACAGAGGATTAAAATTAGGCTTTGAGAATCAGCTGAATCCAAAAGAAACAGGTAGGGGAAAAAAACCTGTGAGATATTTATATGGCTGTGTTTGAGCCAAAATCAACCACTGCATTCTTTGCTTAGACAGTTTTTGATTTATTTCCACTAAGCAACTGTGCCATTCCACATGGATCAATAATAAATTGAGAGGATTTAGCCCATATCTTATAGTAGAGAACTCCAGGTAAAAAATACTAAATTTAGATAAAGTACAGTAAGAATGGTCTTTGCACACAATTGATACTGTTGCTTAGATTTTTATTTTTATTTTTCACATAGGGGAATGTGGAGGTGGTAATCTGGATAATAGAAATCTTACAAAGCCATCTATTTTTCTAATTAGGATTAGTGGAGAAAAATTTTCTTTGGCAATTTAAGTTTTGATGAATTTTTAATACCTTTCTTGGATGGACTTTTCTTTTTCAAGCTTGCAAGGTAGTTTTGAATACATCAATCAAGATCCATCAAGGCTGAATTTACATCCAAATGGTTTGGGCCATTGTCGGAATGGAAGTAATCTAGGTAAATATATTGAACTAAAATTAGCAATTGAGCAGGGGTGTCTGCATGGATCATAGCCTTCAGCTAGTTCCTCACATTGCAGGCTCGTCTAATCCTTGATCTGTATATTTCCCATATTGCTCTCTTTAGGTGTGTCACAGCCATGTAGCAACAAGTTGCTGCATGGTATACCTGAAGGAGGGCCTTTCTGGCTCATCCAGAGTGCTTCTTTCTTTGCAAGTTTGTGTGCAATGTTGAGTACAGCATGATGAAACTATCTATACTTTGAGATGCTGTAATATCTGTTGCCATCGGATCAATAACTGCTCTCTATAAGTAGAATGGCCTAATTGATCCTCATTTTTATTATTGAATAAAATTACAAATGAGTGCCTCTAATGATTAACATCTTAAAATATTGGGCTGTGTTAACTGAATTGTTTCATCAGTAGTATTTTTCTGTGAAATAGCACATCTTTGGTGCTAATAATTGTACCTTTCCAGTTTTGAGAGGAGTCATTTTTTCCAGGTTAATCTTTTGAAGTTGTTCTTTCTTGCACATATAATAATGCTAGTGTATTTATTTGCCTCACTTTCTTTCTCTGTGATTCCCACTGCCTTGCTTCAGATTAAAAAAAAATCACTGGATGAGCTCAAGTGAATTTAATAAAGAATAACGTTTTGAAAGTGGATGAACTATATCATAGAAGCATGACTTAATCTTAGAAGGATCAGAAATCTTACATGCTCTCTAAATCAGAGTAATCTCTTTAATATTGGTTTATACTTATATGAATATTACTTTCATGTGCTGTTGCAACTTGCTGCTCTGCTAGCATTAATTACTGAACCACAAGCCGTTTGAAAATAGTTGTTGAGTGAATGTGTGCTATCATTCTACATTATCTAGAATGTTGAACTTAATTTAAATAATTTTCTCTGCACAAAAATGTTTCGTAGGTTATAAATAAAAAGTTACATACAAACCCTTACATGAAAGGTTATGCTATAAGAAATATCTTAATTCTTTTAAGTACCGTAGTGCCTTTGTTTTCAGTTTTAATTATATTTTTCAACCTTGCAACTTTTGTAAAAGCATAAGGATTTTCAGAGAAATTATTTATTAAAAACACCACATTAAAGTATTTATAGAACAGTGCAAATTGTCACAATTCCTTCCAAACAGTATTCCTTGTAGATAAGTTGATAAATTGAACAGAGTAATTGATTCTAAGTATGAACTTTTGGATAAATGTCTGCATTGATAGGTTTTCGAGTTCAATATTATATGAAAGCAAATTTAAAGTATGTTCAGCCTACCATTGTATTTATGCAAAATCAATGTATTATCCTCATCAGAAGCAGAAATCCAGAGTCGTGTACCTAAAGCTGTTTTCTCTCTGTTGATTCTCAGCCCAGAATTTATGGTGTTTTGTTTTTGTTTTTTGTTTTTAAAGGGATTGACCATTAACAGAACAAATCCAGTTGTTTGTGGCTTTTGAAAATTAGCTATCCTTTTGTTCTGTTTTGTTTTTAAGTTTTTAAAAAAATATTTTCACAGTGTTTTGTAATGTTAATTGTTGCAAATAAAATGTTTGGCAGTTTTGTAACAAGGAGTGATGTTCACATAAGTTATATTTGCAAATGTTGAACAAGGCAGAAAGTAGCAAAAAAACAGTGATGATGTTTTGCCTTAAGGGCCATGCTTTCATGTTATGTACCAAAAACTCAGTGAATCCTGAAAGTGGTGTATGTTTGTTGTTCTAAAATGTGGCTGACAACAAGGGAGATGCATGTTTCAGTTGTGTTGGATCAGACCAAAGACTATTCCTGCAGTAGTTAACCACAAATGCCAAAGTGTAGGCTACGTAGATAAGTACAATTGCGCTTTCCTGCTGATATTCCCTATTGTGAGACAATAGTAAAAGTAATATATTGCCACCATGACTAGTAGCCAGATTCCCATGCTTAATGATCATTCCATGAAAATATATCTGAGGATACCTGGTATATGAAATTTGCATGGTTTACACTGTCAAAGCAATTGTGAAATTTGAAATTCACTGGAGGTGAATGCCCCCCAATTACTCCAAACAACTTTGAGAGACCATAGGCATTGAAATTAGTAATTCTGTGTTTGTTTTCTTCCTTTCTACCCATAAGGAAGGAAAAGGTTATTGAAGCAAGTCAACAGAGCACAAATACTGTAATTTGATGCTGCAGGGAGAAAGATGACTCTTGAACAGAGTTTTAGTCCCTGCCCCTCAATTTATGGTTTGGATAAAAGAACCATATGGAATACTTTAAAACAATTGTTGGGTTCATACATTATGCTAAGTCATAATATAGTTTGTTTGGTTTTTGCTTAATGTGATGTGCAGACCCTGCCATTGTTGTTTGTTAACTCTGGGTTATAGCATAGTTATGGAAATGCAGCCAGTTGTGGTTTATTCAATTAATCCTGGCTAAGTAAACCATGGCCTAGGATAATGTGTGAACATAATAAATATGATGTTGTTTCAAATACCTCTTCTTACTATTGTAAATAACTTTTCATGTATTTTTAGCTACTTAATAGATCAGCCTGAACCATTGTTCTGGAGCTTTAAAAATAATACTCTTGAATCCAACTGCTAGTAGGAAGTCACTTTGGAAAACAAATAACTAGGACACCTGCTTTAACCTTGCTATTTTTAACAATTCAGCACACAGCACACCTGTTGACATGCCCAGTCGGGGTCAGAATGAAGACAGAGACAGTGGCATTGCTCGATCAGGTAGTTATCCTTTTCTTTGTTCCTTTCAGCTATATAATTAAAAACATTGTAATGAAATATTACCCAGTACATCCAGATTTAGTTTTATTTGAAATGAAACTCATACATTTCTTCCTCTGAATACTGATAATATAGTTAGAAATGGAAATATTTGCTCATCACTTTGTTAATAGACAAAAAAAATCTTGATTTTTTTATTTATGTCCACTATTAAATACCTTCCAAACTCATTGTTGATACTTGCCAATCTTGATTTATTGCTATTCCCAAGTTACTGATTTTAAGATAAATGTGTCATCACCATGCCACCTTCAGGTTCTTAGTTACTATAAGAGAAAATTTTCAGCATAAGGCAAAATAGGGTTGTACGTTATCTTTATAGTAATTTTCTCCTCTTACTGCAATGCATATAGGTTTAATTGTTACTAACTTACTATAACTCCCAGAATTTATTTGTTTGTTTGTTGGTTGGTTGGTTTAATTTATATGCCACCTGTCTTCCCCAGAGGTTGATTCTGGGTGTCTTACAATTAAAATCCAAAACAATAAAAACAATAAAAATATAAATATCCATATTAAAATAACTAATAATTCTATATAAAAAACCTATATACAATTCAAGAAGATGGGGGAGAGCAGTATTGATCATTCCACCAGCCAATTCCACCAGTGTGAACCCATCAGGCCCCCAGGCCATTGGCATAGCTAGGTTTTCACACTTTTTCCAAAGGCCAGGAAAGCGGGGCGGCTGTACCTCAGGTGGTAAGCAGTTCTACAGGGTGGGGGCCATGGCAGAAAAGGCCCTCTTCTTAGACCCCGCCAGCTGAAATTCTTTGCCTGGTGAGGTCTGCAACATGCCCCTTCTGCCAGACTGATTGGGGTGGGCGGATATAACGGGGCAAGACAGCTCCTCACATAACCTCGTCCTGTGCCATGAAGGGTTTTAAATTACCACAACAAGATAACTGAATAGTTAAATAAGAATAACTCTTTTCTTGTATAAATGCAATATTGACATTAAAAAGCTATTAATTTGTTGTGATGAGTTTCTATATTGCAGCTGTACTTAAAATGAAACTTTGGGGAGGGGTTATTTGTTTCTTGTTTTTATTATGGTCTCTGATTCACACATATGGGTTATGCATAATCTGTGCAAGACCCTTTCAAAACCTTTTAGAACTTAAGAGTGTTTGACAGGATCTCCATCCATACGTACAATGCAGAAAGGCACAAGTACTGCTGACCTCCATGGAATCTGTTTCAGACTGTCACAGCAATAGCACATTCATCCTTGTGCTTGTTGAGATTCTCTTATTCCCATTTCTTTTTTTAATGCTAGGTGTCTTGCTACTACTATTCTTTTTCCTTTTTTAAACATTACTGTTCTTATTATTAAGTCTTCTGGATCTGCAAGGAGTTGGGTTTTTCCCCCCTCGTTGCAGGAATTTGACCTTTGGCCTGATGGACCCTAAAGAGTCTCATTTTGCAAGTGCCTACTTTGCAGGAGCAAATTCAATCTTCGAATGGACATAAAGGACTGTCCGCCATTTACCAAGCAGACTTGCTCCAGTCACTCTTCCTGTTTGCAAATCACTCTGGCAATGAGCTCTAAAGACAGCTGACTTTAAAGCTATTGCAGCTCCCTAATTCTAAGCTTGAGATTATATCCCAGGACTGGCAGGAGACTTATTTGTTGTTTTGAGACACTGATCAAAATCCTCTCTACTCACAAAAAAGAGGCTGGGTGCCATTGACTTCTTACTGCATTGAGAGACTCTGTATAGTGAAAGAAGGGGAATACCTCTTTTTATTTCAGCACTGCACTCTGTACACCATTATAACTGAAACATCACAATCTGGTTCTCATCATCAACAGTACTGTGCACCAGCAGATAAAGAGAGTTGCAGATTAGACTCTTGGATACAAACTTTATTCTTCAGGACCTCATTCCCTCCACATCGCAAATTGTGAATCTTGAATGGCATACCATCAGTTTCTGTGGGAGAAGGTCTCTCTTCTCTTTCATTTGCCAGAAGACAAGAGGTAAATAGTCCATGTCTTTCAGATAGAAGCAACTTTTTTGCTAAGCAAAAATTAAAGTCAGTTTGTCATGCAACCAGTTCAGTACCCAGAGTTACATTTCTCTATTAACTTGTATCACCACATATGGCTCTGTTCTACTGGTCTTTCAAGAAGCCAAGACAAGTATAGAAGATCTTCCTTTTATGAGGATATTCTGTTTAGCAATAAGACTGGATAGGGTTCATAAGCTTTGCTCAACAGACTACAAGTGAACTCTATAGCAACTTAGTTTCTTTTCAGTACTACTTGTGGTTTTGCTTCAACCAAATACATCAGGTGTATATATTTGAAATGGAGAGGGTTTACTGCCCTATCTCCATGGCTCTTTTTCCATTGTGACACTGTCATTGCACAAACCTGAAGGGTCAGAGCAGCACTGCTGGCCTTGATGTGCTCCCAGTACCAATAGTTCAGGATCACCTCCATTATTTTCAAGGTATGTGGTCCTCTATAACTTCTAGATTCTTTTGATGTTTTCCCAGAGTTACTGCCCTGAATGTTGGTCTAACCTACACCAATCTGCTTGCTAGATTCTAAGATACCTTCAGTGCTGTCAAGAAATGACCTCCTGCAGCAAAAAGAGGCAATTGAGTATGTTCCTTATTCCTGCCTTTTTCTATAGATATTTCCTGGTCCCAAGAGTGAAGGTGGGCTTCAGTATGTCTTAATTTCTTGAGGAATTCTCTTTTTTCCACCCCTTCATTAAGCACTTTATGAATGGCCTAACAGATTTCTATCCTCCAAATTAACTTCCACTTCCAGCATGGAACATCTCCCTTGTTTTCCCTATGCTGATGCCAAGAGTGTTTGAGCTCCTGATGAGGGCTCTTATTCAACTCCTTTCATAGAAATAGCTGTTTTGGTAGCTGTAACATTGGCTGTGTGCCTTTTGAAGAGATTGCCTATCATTTTTCATAATGACAAAGTAGTCCTCCATTAAAATATTTCCTCCCTTCCCTAGTTTTCATTTAAATCAGGATATAATATTGGCTATATTTTAGACCTTGAATTCTTTCAGAAACTTTGCTATATTTCCTGGATGTTTAGTCCCTGGTGCCTAATCCATGTGCATAAATTCACAGAATCCACTCAAAGAACTGCATTTATAGATAAGTAATCAGTTCTTTCTGTCTGTCCGTCTCTTATTTTCAGCCTGTAAATATAAATATATATATATATATATATATATATTTTATAGGCTATCTATAATAGAGTGTGGGTCAAACTCCTTCAAGGTCAGAAGAAATTACAGTCTGAAAATACTGACATCTTTTTGCTTTGTTGACAGCATCCTTGAGTAGTCTTTTGATGACTCCATTACCATCTCCCAGCTCCTCTTCTACTAGTTACCAACGCCGCTGGCTTCGAAGTCAAACAACAAGCTTGGAGAATGGCATCATACCTAGAAGGTAGGTTAACATAAATATATTCTTGTAATGCAGATGTATGTAGTTTACATTTGCAGGCTAAAAAATAAACAGATGTAACTGTTATGGGCATTCACAGATGTGGATTGATCTAAACCAACACAGTTAACAGTTACCATACATTTAACTTTCCCCTTCATATCTGTCTTGTTAAATGAGCTTTCATGAAGGTTCACATATATTGGCTAAAATGTGCAGGTTTACTCTGAAGAGCAGTCCATCCTGAAAGAAAAGGGTGGCAGAGGAAAAGATGAAATTCTTAGCCCCTCAATATACGCTATATGTTTATGTCATTGTAGTTCAGTAGTGTAAAGCTGCCTTTCTATTTTTTAAGGAATTGGACCACTGTATAGTGGGAGAGCTTCATCTAGATAAGATAGAGCCTATAATAGGATCAGAGGATACAATGCTTCTGGAGCTTCAGCAAGTATTCTCACTATACCGATTTAGGGTCAGTGTAGCCTTGAGCACAAGATGCTGTGGATAAATGTGTTGACAGTGACTACCAGGCTCTGGTTATAGAGACGAGTGGGTGCAGTTAATAACAGAATTATTTAAATAATAGACCTTCAGATGACCTAGTTGGTCATTGAAGTTGTTACGTCTTGAAACTAGTTGGTAATGCTTGACTGGCACACAGGAAACCAACCAGGTTTAAAGATACATAAGGAATGAAATACATAAGGAGTTAACTTTATGTATTTAAGGGGTTTGAAGATACATAAGGAATGAAATACATAAGGGGTTAAGTTTATGTAAGGGGTAAACAACTTGGGTGGAAGCTTTATAGAGGGAGATTCAGATTTAAAATAAGAAAGAATTTGCTGATCATAAGAGTGACTAAGCAGTGAAACAGCCTGCCTCCTGGGGTTGTAGATGCTCTATCACTGAAGGTTTTCAAGAAAAGGTTGAACAGCTGTTTGGGATGAAATGAGATTCTTGCTCTGGGCAGGTAATTAGATTATGAGACCTCAAAAGACCTCCTTTCCAACCCTATGATTCTATGAACTATCTAATTGGAGAAGAAATACCACTAATTGCTTCCTGAATACTAGAAGAAACCTCCACATTCCTTTATTGAGATATATTTGCATGTTGCTTCATGTGCTTAACATCTAATTACTTAACACCTAATTACTATGAAGGTTTTGCTATTATATTCCTGGTAGGTTCAACCCACAATTGAAATACGTTTAGCCTGTCATTAGTTGAATCATGTATTGAGACGCAAACGCTGTCTTGGAATCTTCTATGAGTTAGTGGAAGAAGTCTGAACTCAACTGAAAATAACTTGATTAAAGCAGGGAAATAATACCAGTATTCACTGCAGTCATATCACTTGTTTAGGTAGAACTGCTATTCATTGTGGATCAATTTATTTGAAATCCCTTGTTCAAAGTTAAGAGTCTTAGCTCTGCTTTTATCATCCTATCAGGAATTGCAGATTAAAATGCTGTATAACCAGTTTAGAGGAATTTAGTAGGCAAGCCTGTCTATAGGAAAATATAAAATGCAGTAATTTTTTTTTGAATAAGCTTTTAAAGCAAATCACAGTATGTTGATGTCTTCTTAAACTGTGATTACACTGTATTTTTAATAATAACATTCATTTTAATACGTGTAAGTCTCATTGGTTTCCATTGGCAGTTATAATCAGATATACAGAATTGCAAAGGTTTTAAAATGATTTTGATCTACATTCAACATAGACCCCAGGGCAATCATGATAAAATGTTTCTTGCTGTAAAATGTTTTCCTGTAGTCTCAAGATACAAACTGATAGTGTGTATGAGCGAATAGGTAAGAGTTCTAAAAAATGAAAAAGAAAAAAATATCCTCCTCTATTTGTGAACTTGATATAAACATCTAAATTGTGTTTCTATCTTAAGAAAGGTTATTTATTTAAAGGAGAAGTGGAGAAGGCATCAGCTGTCCTCCTCTCGATCCTAGGAGCCCCATTGTTTTTTCCCCATTGACCATTCATTAGGCGAGCAATGGGGATCAGGTTACCATTTCTTCCCTGCTATTAAAAAGAAGAAAATAATTCTGCTGAGGATATTGAAAAGGGTATAGGATGAAATAAGCTGAAACGTTGAAATTGACTGAAGTGTTCACGGGGCTGAGATAGTTCCAGCTACAATGTGATTTGTTTAGTTTTGGCTTAATAGGATTTGTGGAATCTAGTCTTTGTGGCTTGTTGAATGATCATGTCTAAGACAAATAATGGCTTATCATGACATATGAACCCAGTTCTGTTTGACTGAATGGATTTTCTGAAGGTATCACCCCACTAGGCATCAACTAAAATACTTCAAACATTTGTTGGTAGCTGAACACATAATGTAACTTTCTTCTCTGATAGGTCAATTGAAGAAACGTTCAGCATGGCAGATGAAAGCTGTGGACTCAATCCTGCATTGATTCGAAGGAAGAAAATTGCCATCAGCATCATTTTCACCCTTCCTGAGAAAGAAGAGGCCCAGAGAAATTTCCAGGATTTCTTCTTCTCTCATTTCCTCTTATTTGAATCACATATGGGCAAGCTGAAAAGCGCAATTGAAATGGTAAAGCAGTGAACAAATTTAGTTTCTGTGTTTATAACCTCTAAATGGGTTGGAATGAGAGATAATGTATTAGGAGGTCTCTGGGGAGTTTTGTGACTAAATTCCTCTTCAGAAGTTCATATGTTGAGTTACCACAAACTATTCTCTTTCTAAGAATTTCAATATCTATTTTTCTTGTACTTCCTGAATGCTGTGAATATAGTTCAAGTGGCTGAGAGAGAGAAGGTTTTGAACATAGAATTACCTGTACATGCATAACCCTCAATAACCCTGTGCAAGCAGATTTCTAGATTATGTGAAAGCAGCTGTACATGAAAACATTTACTTGTTCTAGATGGGTGCATTGTACATGTGGCCATTAAAGAACAGGTCAGTGAAACATGCCATGTCTGGGCTGGGGCTGGGTGACATAGCCCTCCTTGTGCTTTGATACAATATGTAAGTGATAATTCTGAAGGAGGTTTGCTTTGCATCCAGCATTCCTCCTTGCTTTTAAATAAGACCTACTGTTTTCCCTTTCACTGAGGTTTATCTAAAGCCTTTTTATTTGGTTCCATGGCATGTGGTACCTTCCTGAACATAGTTTTCAGCACATCTACCTGATTGTCTACCTTTAGGTGACAAATGCTTTACTTGACTTTTTTTTCTCCTCCTCCTCCTCCTCCTCCTCCTCCTCCTCCTCCTCCTCCTCCTCCTCCTCCACCTCCTCCTCCTCCTCCTCCTCCTCCTCCTCCTCTTCTTCTTCTTCTTCTTCTTCTTCTTCTTCTTCTTCTTCTTCTTCTTCTTCTTCTTCTTCTTCTTCTTCTTCTTCTTCTTCTTCTTCTTCTTCTTCTTCTTCTTCTTCTTCTTCTTCTTCTTCTTCTTCTTCTTCTGGGAGGGAGAAGGTAATAAGGGCTGTACTGAGATGGGTAAGGGAATGATGCAGACTAGTTGGGGCTGTATCATATTCGTAGGCAGGGGTGAAATTTTCTAGGTTTTTCTCACTGTGGCATATTTCCACAGTTTTTGGATACTTTCTGCCTCAAAATGGTCAGAAGGGCTCTAGAAATGGCAAAAAATGAGTTTCAGTTGGAGCCTTAGGTTGCCTTTACCTTTTTTTTTTTGTAGGCAAATACTAGGAAGAAGAAAGTGTAAAAGCCTGTATACCAAGCTTGGTTCCAACACTTGACCTTTTTCTAAGCTTTTTAATATACATCTGGAAAGAATCGCCTTTGTCTTTATTTTTAAACCCATTATTATTTTTTCCCCCCAAGGC
Organism: Python bivittatus; assembly: GCF_059951505.1. Classification (NCBI taxonomy): domain Eukaryota; kingdom Metazoa; phylum Chordata; class Lepidosauria; order Squamata; family Pythonidae; genus Python; species Python bivittatus. The sequence goes on along the minus strand of NW_028277034.1, from coordinate 18,008,799 downwards.
CATGATCACATGTAGAAAAATAGCAGAAACAAACCAAAGAGTGCAAGTTTACATTAGCCGTGTTATGGATGCATTGGATGAATTTAGGTGAGTTACTGTTACATCAAATTATATAGGGACAGTCAAGGTATAGATTTGCATTTATTCTTAAGGTTCATCTGGATCACAACCCAGATGTGGATTTTTTTTTTTTCATTTTTGTCCTTGTACTAACCTATCTGAGTTTTCTGTATGCCTATGCTTTCTCTTTGCTACAGTTGAGTTTTTTTAAAAAAAGTTTTGTATTTGTACATTACATATATAACCTGAGGAATATTAGCACCATTAGTAATGAGCATATACTTTTTTTGTAAATAAAGAATGTAGGAGGGGAAAAGAAAAGAAACCATTTTAAACTTTTCTATCAAGTAAATGTTTAGACACCTTGTATTCAAAGCTTTTGCCTAGTGAAATATGATGTGATATGATCTGAACTGTATTCATGTAAATTTTGGTGGAGATCATTTGAATCACCCTCCGTTGAAACTACACATTCATAGTGCAGATATTAAGGATGAATATGTTTTTTCTGTTAAACTTGATTTCTCTAACACAGTCTATAATAAATAGAGAATTCCTACTTTCATTTGTTGACCTCTGCCTTCTCTTTCCCTTCAGATCCTTTAGGCTAACTTATTCTAGAAATGGTCTTATGTGCAACATTATTTTCTGAAAGAGGCAAAAGGTCATTTCTGGATGCTCATTTATGGGATGGTGATGTCATTTCTATTCCTTAAACACACACAAATAAACCTGCAATTCAGAAACACAGTCCTTTACTCAGTGGTGTTCTGGAGCCAGCTTGTACTAGCTGATGGGAGCTGATTGTTAAATTTTCAGGAATTGAAAGCAGAGCTGAGCCCCAGTGCCTAGGACGTGATCAGCTGCTTGGCAGCTAGTGGCGCAGTGGCAGCAATGGTGCTGTCAGAGTTAGTTGTTAAATCTCTATTAGCACATCACTGCCTTTACCCATGGTAGAACATCCATAACTTTACAATATAGCAGGATAAAATAGGAGTTAAAGAAAAAAGTAAATCTGTCTTGTTGACTTCAACTCCTGATGATTTCATGGAAATGTCCATGCTGTTTACCTAGTGGCAGTACAGAAGGATTGTTTACCTACAGACCTGGGATTTTGTAATGGTCTCCCATCCAAGTATTAGCCAAGTCCAATTCTATTTAGCCTTTTTGGAGTCTGCCAGATGCTCCCATTTCCTCTGATGCTGCATGTGTAGACACAAATCTGTGTTTAATCTAAGGCATAACCCTAAATTGTACAAATTGGTTAGAAAATTGTTTTTTTTATAAAACTTAAAGCCGCTATTCTTTAAATACATGTTTGTTTGTAGATTATAATAAGAATACTCCATTATTTATTTATACTATGATAAATACTTCAATATTGCTCCATCAATGTCAAGAATGTTTCCTGGCTTTATATACTCTAAGCCAGTATTTTTCTTTTTATATGTGTATGTGTGTATATGTAGGTGTGTGTATGTATCTCTCTCTCTCTCTTTCTCTCTCTCTCTCTCTCTATATATATATATACACACATACACACACACACACACACATACATACATATGTGTGTGTGTGTATATTTTATATTAAAAGTTTTAAGAACAATATTAACTATAACAAACTAAATTAGAACAGAGAGTGAAAAAGAAAGGAAAAAAAGAAAAAGCTAAAAGTGCGATAAAAGAAAATAGACGGAATTAGAGAAAAAAGAACACGATATAAAGAAAGATACATAGACATAAAGAAATGGCTTCTGATATTCTTCACAGCAGTTATAAGTACAATTATATTTTAACCTCTCTCTCTAAAGTTGGAGAGGTTAAAATATAATTGTACTTATAACTGCAGTTATAAGTTATAGAGAAAGACTCTCTTCTTTCTATAATCTATCCTGTCTAATTGTCAAACCATAAATCACAAGTTCATTTTTTTTTGGTTTTATGCAAAAAGTCCATAAGGGGTTTCCAGACACCAATAAATGTAGATATTGTCTTTTTTACAATTAAGGAAGTCAGTTTATCCATCTCAGTAGGATCTGTCAATTTCACCAACCATTCCTCCATAGTGGGTAGTGCTGAATCTTTCCATCTCTGTGTATGTGGTAATCTCACCACAGTAAACATATATTGAAATAATCTTCCATGATTCTTTTCTAACTTTGTATCCATCAATCCTAAAAGGAAAAGTTCTGGCTTCAACTGAATATTAATCTTTAAAAACATCTGTATCAGTGTATGTATTTGAGTCCAATTTTTTTTAGCTTTTTTACATGTCCACCAAGCATGATAGAATGTCCCTTCATGTTATTCACATTTCCAACATACATATGAAGTGCCTTTATACATTCGATAATTTCTCTGGCATCATGTACCAACGATACATCATTTTTTGAAAATTCTCTTTAAGATCATAACATAAATGTAAATATCAACCATTTTGACTCCATATTTTTCCATTGATCCATTTGTATGTTATAACCAAAATTCTTAGCCCACTTTATCATACATTCTTTAACCTGTTCTTCCTCTGTTTCCAATTTCAAAGTTTATACATTTTAGCAATTACATGTTCATCATTGATGCACAATTATACTTCAAATTCTGTCTTGCTTTGCTCCATACCATAAGTCGTTTTGCCCATTCTGAATCTTTCTGATAACTGTAAATGTGAAAACCACTGACATTTATATCCATCTGCTATTAGTTGCTCTCTTGATTTAATGTTAAATTCCCCTTGATGGTTTTCCAGTAATTCCTAGTACGACAACCATTTGTCTTTGCCTGCTGTTTCTCTTCTGTGGAATGCTTCTTGAGCTGAGATCCACAGAAGTGTTTTCAGGCACAACCTGGGTTTATATCTATTCCATATTCTCAATATGGCATGTCTAATAAAATGATTTTTTAAATCCACTTTAATTTTAACTTTATCGTACCATAAATATCCATGCCATCCAAACCTCATATCATGACTTTCTAATTCTAAAAGTCTCTTGTTTCTCAGCAACATCCATTTTTTTCATCCAAACCAAGCAACAAGCTGCAAAATACAATTTCAAATCTGATAAATCCAGTCCTCCTCTTTCTTGTGCATCTTGCAACACTTTAACTCATGTTGTTTTTCTCTTGCCATACAAATTTAGATATATCTTTTTGCCATTGTTTAAATGGTACATCAGTTGTCAAAACAGGTATTCTCTGAAACAGAAACATCATTCTAGGCAAAACATTCATTTTTATCACAGAGATTCTCCCCAACAGTGTTTTTCAAACTTGGCAAGTTTAAGAAGTGTGAACTTCAGCTCCGAGAATTTCCTAGCCAGCATGCGCTAAGCCCTTAGCTAGGCCATTCTGGTCCCAGAAATCAGTGGTATACAGCTGTGTAAAGTAGAGGCCAGTAGCATCTGTGACTAAATATTTGGTTAGAAATTCTTCAATAACTTTAATAGCAATAACTTGCAGCTGGGTAGTTGTGGTTTTTCATGTCAGCACACTGCTGATTAGATTTATATCCTACATTTCTGAGACTTCTGGGGAAGAAATGGTGGACTGAAGACAGCTCTGTGAAAAGTGGAGCCGATGACTGCAGCAGAATGAAGAGCCAGCGAGTAAACTGGCTCTTTGATAATTCCTCTCCAGACAAGGAGAGGAATTGAGATTGCCCACAAGTGGTCCAGACTGCTGCTCCTTGCAAGGAGACTACAAGACAGCAGTCTCCAGTGGGTTTAGAGCTCTGGGAGACAAGGGCCATCTCGTTCAAACCACAGTCAGTGCCTTTGAAAGGACACTAAGTTTGCATATTTCCTTTTCTAATTACTTTCAGAAATTGCTTGTTAACTGCTTTTCAGCTATTAGGAACCTTTGGATCAACAAATTTTACAGCACCAAGTGAGTTTCCTTCAATCCTTAGCGAAAGAAAGTTGTAACTACATGTTTAAGAACTTTAAAAAAAAAATTTTTTTTTTAATAAACAGCAAAAGGATCATTAAAAACTTGATTTGGAAAGTTACAAATGGACTAAGGGTCCAGATAAATTTGAAATAAGATTTTGAAATTAATTATAAAGAATCCTTCCCATGGGAAAATGCTTTTGTATTGATTAAAAAAAAACATAATAAGATAAGACTTTAAAAATTGGACACTAGAAGGAATTAAATTTTATAATTAAAGGAGAAGAACACTCACTCAACTTACAGAATGAAGCAAAATATTTTAACATTGGACATACTGAAGGATATTTTTGAACAGTGGACCCAGAAGTTAATTTTAAGAGTGTCTGCCTTTATAGATAGACCATGTTAAAAGATGTTATGGAAGAAGAACAGGTTTTACCTGACTGATTTGAAAGTGGATTTAAAAATGACATACTACAAGAATGACATGGAAAAAGATGTTACACTGGACATACAAAAGAAATCAGTGAGGTCTTAATAATTAAAAGGGACATACAAATAACACACTAAGAGTGACCTTGATAATTTTTCTATATTGGATTTACAAAAGAGGCTTGTTGAACTTTTGAAGAATTTTGTGAGAAGGGACAAAGAAAACATGAAAAGAAATGAAGTTCTAGAACATTATTTGAAGGGACTAAAGATCAAGATTGTTAGAAGTAAAAGGAAGGAATATAAAGTTGGTTTATTTGATCAGTGTTAAAATAGATATATTGTTATCTGTGATAAGCCTTGGTGGACTTTTGCCGACTTCAGGACTGAAATGATGAGGCTTTAAGGATAGGTAAGAGATGGGAAATGGGAAGAAGAAATCATTTGCTGAATTTTAAGAGAAGGTAATAAGTTACTAAAAAATGTTTATATTTGTAATGAAGGGGGAAGTCACTTTTTAATATATTTTTCTTTACAATATTCTAATTTTTTTTATTTTATATTTCTCTATTTTTTGTTTTTTCTTTTCTGCACCTTTTTTCTTTTTTTTCTTTTCTTTTTTTTTAGTTTGTATTATTTTTTACTGTTGTAATTGTAATCTTTAATAAAATTACAGTGGTACCTCGGGATACGAACGCCTCTACTAACGAACGTTTCGGGTTACGACCAGCTTCGGCAGGAAAATTTTACCTCTGGTTACGAACTCGCCTCGACATACGAACCGGATCCGTGGCCATTTTCCCTGCTGCCACGCGGTCGCGGCTTCCTGTGGGCGAGGTCGCGGTAGCAAGGAGACGTTCGGTGAGGCTTGTGGTGTGTTTGGCGGTGTTTTGCGAAGGTTTTTGGTGTGTGTGTTAGCATGGCTCCAAAGAAAATGCAGAGCAGGCTTGGCGGGAGTAAGGCTCTGAAGAGAAAAGTGACAATCGAGCTGAAGAAGGAAATTATAGAAAAGCACGATCGTGGCATTCGTGTGACTGATCTGGCCTCAGAGTACAAGATGGCGAAGTCGACCATCTCGACTATTCTCAAGAATAAAGATGCCATCAGAGGAGCTGATGTGGCAAAAGGAGTGTCAATCTTAACGAGGCAGAGGACACCAGTGCTGGAAGAGGTGGAAAAGCTGTTGTTGGTGTGGCTGAATGAGAAACAGCTGGCAGGTGATAGCGTGAGTGAGGCTATGATCTGCGAGAAAGCCAGGAAGCTGCACAGTGATTTGCTGCAGACAAACCCCTCTACCAGCGCAGCAAGTGAGGAATTTAAAGCCAGCAGAGGCTGGTTTGAGAAATTCCGAAAGAGAAGTGGCATCCACAGTGTGGCAAGACATGGTGAGGCTTCCAGTTCTGACAAGGCTGCTGCAGAAGCCTACAAGAAAGAATTTGAGGACTTCATGAAGGCGGAAGGGTACGTCGCTGAGCAAGTGTTCAACTGCGACGAGACAGGGCTCTTCTGGAAGAAGATGCCAAAGAGAACCTACATCACGCAGGAGGAAAAGGCACTGCCAGGGCACAAGCCCATGAAGGACAGATTGACCCTTTTGCTGTGTGCGAATGCAAGCGGCGACCTGAAGATTAAGCCGCTACTTGTGTACCATTCCCAGACCCCTCGTGCATTCAGGGAGCACAATGTGAACAAGGCCAGACTGCCTGTCATGTGGAGGGCCAATGCGAGAGCATGAGTCACAAGGCAGTTGTTCATGGAATGGCTGCACGAGGTGTTCGCACCCAGCGTTAAAAAATACCTGTCTGAGAACCAGCTGCCTGAAAGGTGCCTTCTCCTGATGGACAATGCCCCGGCACACCCTCCAGCCTTGGTGGATGACATGGACGCCGAGTACGACTTCATAAAGGTCAGGTTCCTCCCCCCCAACACGACACCTCTTCTGCAGCCCATGGACCAGCAAGTGATCTGCAACTTCAAGAAGTTGTACACAAAAGCGCTCTTCACCAGGTGTTTCAATGTCACCGAAGAAACATCCTTGACTCTCAAAGAGTTTTGGAAAAAACATTTCAATGTCCTCCACTGCATCAGCCTCATTGACAAAGCCTGGGAAGATGTCACCTGCCGGACCTTAAACTCCGCCTGGAGGAAACTGTGGCCAGAATGTGTTGCTGGACATGAGTGTGAAGGGTCTGATGCAGAGGTAGTGGAGGAGATTGTGTCCATGGGCAAGAGCATGGGTCTGATTGTGGATGATGCAGACATAGAGGAGCTTGTTGAGGACCATAAGGAGGAGCTGACCACAGAAGAACTTGCTCAGCTCCAGAGTGAGCAACAGAAGGCGCTGGGTGAGGAGCATTCCACTGAGGAAGAGGAGGAGGGGGAGGAGGTGAGCTGTGATGCGATCAAGTCCATCATGGAAAAATGGAATGAGTGCCAGGATTTCATTGAGAAGCACCACCCCAACAGAACTGTGACAAGCAGAGTGCTGAATCTTATGAACGATAACGTGTTCTCTCATTTCCGGAGGGTTATGCAGCGCAGGAAAAAACAACAGACTTTAGACAGGTTTTTCCCCAGAACTGAGCCTGCAGCTAAGAGGCAAAGAAGAGAGGAAACCCCTGAAGGGGACCCTCCCTCCAACCAATAACTGCCTCCCCACCCCATTCTCCCTCTTCATGCTGTGCCAGTTGCACTGTTTTTCATGTTTTTGTGGTGTAAAAATAAAATGCATATGTTTCAGAACGGATTGTACTTTACATTGAACCTTATGGGGAAATTGCCTCGGGTTGCGACCAAATTTGGGCGGAGGGCGGAACGGATTAACCGGATTTACATTGAACCCTATGGGGAAATTTGCGACCAAATTCGGAGGGCAGAACGGATTAACCGGATTTACATTGAACCCTATGGGAAATTTTGCTTCGGGTTACGACCAACTCGGGATACGCCCAGAGTCACGGAACGGATTAAGTTCGTATCCCGAGGTACCACTGTACTGTTAAAAAACGGTTTATATCCCACCTTTCCTTCAGGAGCTCCAGGCAACATCCATAGTACTTCCTATAATTTTCTGTTCAGCAACTGCTTTTTGAGGTAGATTGGGCTGAGACATAGCAACTGGCTCAAAGACATCTACTGAATTTGCATTGCTGCATCTCCAAAACCACCAGATCAGACTGGCTTTCTACCCTGATGAACACAAAATGTACCTCTGGTGCAAGGAGGGAAACTACTAGAGTTGAAAGAGAATTAGTACCTTGGCAAGAATATAAAGCTTCAGTCAACTTAAATTAACATGCAAATACAAAACTTGAAAAATGAATGACCAATATGAGAGAAGTACATTGAGGTGTTTTGGGTATATAGAGAGAATGAGTGAGGATAAATAGAAAAACAAATATACAAAGGAAAAGTGAATGGATCAAGACGAAACAGCAGCAGCACTGGTTGTCTCCCCCATTACGGGCAAAACGTTTTTAATTTTGAACCATTTGCACTCGTTTAAGCTAACAGGATCCTTTTCTTTTGGTAGAACTGCAATATGGAATTTATACACAGTTCCAAGGATTGCAGAACCTGTATGGCTTACTATGATGTCCTGTGCTTCAGAAAAGAATCTGTTATGCCAGCACTTTCTCAAGGAATTTGCTGCTTTGATAGAACAGAGCAGCAAAAACCAGTAAGTAACCTTGCTTCTTGTTGCTCCTCTAGTTAGGGAAGTTTACTGCAGAAATCTAATTTTGTTTCTGCCTCTTGTTTTCATAGGTTTCTTGCTGCTCTGTTAACAGCAGTGTTAACCTATCACTTGGCCTGGGTCCCTACTGTGATGCCAGTTGATCATCTCCCCATCAGGGCTTTCTCTGAGAAGCATGCCTCCTCATCTGTGAACATGCTGGCAAAATCACATCCCTACAATCCACTTTGGGCACAGCTTGGTCAGTGCAAAGCTTCAAATCTAAACTCAAGATGACTTGATAGACAATGAAGGTCTTTTCTGGGGATAGATACATGCTCATATGCATGAACTTAACTTATTTATTTTAACTTTTATACCACCAAATCCTAAAGGACTTCCAGCAGTTAACAGATATAATATTAATGGTAGAAATCAATTTTAAAAATCCATGAAACATTCATGATAAGAGGCAACATTAAAAATAAATAGAATCGGCCATAAGAATATACATACATACATACATACATACATACATACATACATTCAGGCCTTCTGATTGCAAGGTACAGACTTTTTGGTTTGATAATCCTTTTAAAGTGGATAATGCATATACCCTATAATAACTGATTATTATAAGTGATATTCCAAAAGATCATTAAAAAATCCACTGAGCAATTATAGATCACTTTTTTCCAGACTAATTATTTTTGTAAACAAGATTCAAATGTCTAGTATCAAACATAATGGCTTGCTCCTTGCGGTCATAAAGTTATTAAAGGGAAATTTTGTCTTGTGAGATGTATTGTTACTATCATGATGCATGCCCTCTAGTGGTTACTGAATAGTTTGCACACTACAAAAGTGGGTTTTATTTTCTCTTTGACACCTGTAATAATGAAATTATGAAAGCATATTTTCATGAAAGAGACATAATCTGAATCTCATAAATGCCATAGATTGTAATAACACTTTACATTGTTTACATGTTTGCCGATTTGCTTCCGTGTCCAATTCAAGGTGTTGAATTACCTTGAAAGCCCTTCATGGCACAGGACCAGGTTATCTGAGGAGCCGTCTCGCTCCCGTTATATCCACCTGCCCCATTTGGTCTGGCAGAAGGGGCATGTTGCAGACTCCACCAGTCAAGGAATTTCGGCTGGTGGGGTCTAGGAAGAGGGCCTTTTCTGCCGTGGCCCCCACCCTGTGGAACAGCTTACCACCTGGCCGCCCCCACTCTCCTGGTCTTTGGAAAAAGTGTGAAAACCTAGCTATGCCAGATGGCCTGGGGGACTGATGGGGGCTCGCATTGTTGGAATTGGCTGGTGGGATGATCGATACTGCTCCCCCCATCATCTTGAATTGTATATAGGCTTTTTATATAAGATTGTTATTAGTTATTTTAACATGGATATTTATATTTTTATTGTTTTCACTGTTTTGGATTTTAATTGAGAAGTGCCCAGATTCACTCTCTGGGGGAGATGGGCGGCATATACATTTAATAAACAAACAAACAAACATTATCCCAGAGTCCAGTAAAAGCATTGTGATATATACATTAGGTCATTTGGATCCCAAATTGGAAGTCATATTACTTAATTTACCTCCCCCACTTCCCCAAACTGGACCAAGCATCCAATTGTTATGCCGATAGAAGTAGAGTGAAAGGATGTTTCTGTGCAACAATCAAACAGTAGAACCAGTCATTATACCTGACAAGTATTCAATTTTGTTCTGTAAATAATCTAAAATTGTGTAGCACAATTATAAGTTACCTAAAATGTATGGATATCAAATACATTTCAATTTCCAACATTTCTAGATAAATAGAATTGTTCAGAACTTTCAAACTCAATTTCACAGCTTATGCTACAGTATTAGTATTTAAATCAGAGGGCTATGTTTTAGCAGGATCTTAATCTCATGGTGCTTTTTAATTGAATACTATGTTGGGAATTGTTACCATAATAGCTATACTGACAACTGATTTTAGCTGTCTTGTCCCTGTTGCCCTATCTGTGAGATATGAGTTTTCAGATTCTTTTGAATTACAGTCCTTTGCATAATCTGGCAAAAATTGTTTTTAAAAAATTAAATTCTGTTGAGAGTTCATGTTCTTCTACAGAAATGAATAGAGTAAAAGTGGGTTCCTAAAGTGGATCATTTTATTGAGCTTTCGTTTGTCATTTAAGGTGGGGTAATTATTATTACAATGTTTAAAACCTTAGTGCTGACTTTGGTTGTTCCTTTCTAGATAAGTTAAACTAATACATCGGATTTTTGGCATTGCTTTGACCCATATCAATTAATTTTTTTCTTTGTTCACTATATTTATTTAGGTGATTTATATGGTGCTGTAGGTTCACCAGTCAGAATGACAAGGACAGTAATTGTTGGAAAACATAAGGATTTTGTTCAGCGCATACTCTATGTCCTCACATATTTCTTACGGTGCTCTGAGTTGCAAGAGAATCACCTGATCTGGAATGGGCAGGTTGGCAGAGGAGAGCAAGCTGTGAATGGTAGCAAAATTATGACAACACTAGAAAAGGGAGAAGTTGAAGAATCCGATTATGTGGTTGTCACAATTCAAAACGAACCTGCTCTTGTACCGCCTGTCCTGCCTCAAAAGAGTGATAGTGATGCTGCTGCTGCTGCTGCTGCTACTGGGAAATATGAGGGCTGCTTTGAATCTGCCTGCTTCAAGGGCAAGCATGAGAGGCTGAATGCTGGATGCAGTTCTGAAGCATCCCCTTGCTTCTCCAGAGTTGGTTCCCCAAAAGGAATTGTAGGGGAAGTTAAAAAGGGGAAAGCTGTAGCCAATTCAGAACCCATATGTGGAAGGCATGATAAATTAGAGGATTTAACTGCAAGAATGAATGAGGGCAAGCAGCACAGTGTAACGGGACAGTTGTTTCACAACTTGGCAGCTGTTCCACATCCCAAGAAGATTGCCCAGATGTATTCTCAATTGGAAAAGGTTACCTTCCAGATTGGAAGCTCCACCTCACCAGAATCTGATTCTGAAAGCCAAAGAACGGAAGTAAACAAAACTATGGAGAAACGCAGGAGTAAAACTAAACCTCTATGTGCCCTATCAAGTCCGGTACATATAACATCTAGGACCCCACAAGAGAAATCTGACTTATGTCTTAAAGCCTGTACTAGCCAGAAAGTTAGTGAAACACAAATATCAAGTGCACCTTGGCTGCTGTCAGTTCCACAGTCTGCCATTCCTGATAGAAAAATCAGAACTGTAAACCTGGGAAAACTAGATCAAGTTTATAGTACAAGTTGTGAAAACTTTGAAGGAAATTCTCTTGACTGTGATTCAGGACGTTCCATTGATGTACAGAGGTCTGGCCAAGCAGTTACTAAGAGCATCCCCTGTGGGGATATTGAAAGCAAACACCATTGTAGAATGGAAGAGGACATTCCTAGAAACGAAAGTTCTGATAGTGCTCTTGGAGAGAGTGATGATGAAGGTTGCACGTACATTCCAGATGAGCAGTCAGTCATCTCTGTTAACTGTAGACCTGAAGAACTTTTAGAAGTGGAACTTGCCTTGCCAAGGTAAAGGAAAAAATAATAATAATCAGAACTTCTGAGGGTTGTTTTAGTTTTAGCTTTTTGCACTGTTCTGAGATAGTTATTGGGTAGTCTGATGGAATATGTAGCCTATCATCTCCAGCTTAATGCTTTCCCAGAATGTTTGACTTTAATTCCACTGATTCCTAGCCAGAACAGTGGAATCTTAAATTTAAATCTTTAGCTTGGGAAAGGCTGCATTTACCCAACTAACCTAGCCACAATTTTTTATATGTACTAATACTAATAGCGTAGTGAGAATTTGTACGCATTGTTATTACTTTTACATGTATGCATACCCCATCATTGTTATTTCCTTTCTGGAGAAGAAACTTTGTATTGAATGCAAAAAAGAAGGAAGAAATAGTAAGCCAAAGAAATTGAAAGGCATGAAGAAAAAGAAAAGGAAATTGCTAAAATTGTTTTATACCAATATAATTCACTATACCTTTCTATCCTTCTTCCACTACGTCCATACACAAATTCATACACTGCCTTTTGTTTCTTCAACTATTCACTTCTTTCTCTTTCCTCTTGATACATTCAGTTTTCTTTCACATTTTTGTTTTGATCTTCATTCATTCTGTCTATATGACCAAACCGGATCAACATACTTCTTTCATATTGGCCATTCACTTTTGTGTTTGATCCACATTTATTCAGCTCCCAATTATTCTTGACTATCCCTTATATTATCACATATATTGCATAGGTACATCATCCTATTCCCCCTACATTCAACTGACTTTTGTTTCTCCTGACATACCCAACCATCACTGCCTCATAATAGAGCATGCTCCTATACACAGACATTTACACTTATTTCAGCAAGGTTAATTCATCACAACCAATGTGTTTTAGCCATTTGCTATCAGCATTTGCACATCTTAAAATTATTCTATGCACGTTCCCATTTTCATTAACATTATATCAAGATAACATAAATTCAACTACTAGTTTTTTGCTGTTTGGGATCATTCATTCCATCTTCCCTGTCAAGCCCAACTACCATGGTCTTTGATACATTAGTTTATACATCCATATTCTGAATTGCATCATACAATGTATCTAATACTCTCTGCAAATCATTCAGGTTTTCAGGCAAAAATGTAGTATAATCTGTGTACAAAAATAAGCATACATTATGACCCCAACCAAAATACCTCTTACCATCATCCTAAAAATTTCTTATACATTAATCCATAAATACATTAAACAAAGGGACATCATATGTACCTGCCTTATTTTTGCATATTATTAAATGATTTGCTAAGCATTTTATTTATTGTTATTCATGTTTTGCTTTCATCATACAGCATGCTTATCACATTCAGTAGTCAACCTTCAACTATATATTAACATAAAATATTCAATAATTCAAGCCTATTTATCATATCATATTTCTCTAATAGACACATAATTAAATTTCTCCTTTTCATACATTTGGCCATGACCTGCTGAAGATCGAAAACCTGGTCTGGTCTGCATGCCCCTCCAGCCAGCATTAAGCTGCACTGCACTTCCCAGTTTTTTCTCTTCTACTTTTTAAATCAGGATTTTGCCCAATGCTTTCAGGCATGCATAACAACCTAATCCCCCTGTGGGTTTTGCATGAACTCTTGCTACTTTCTCCTTCATATAGCAATCATTATCATATATGCATTTTTTTCATCCACAGTCTCTTTCACTTCTTTGTTCCACCATGACATGGTTTGCTTTTCATACTTCCCACTAGCATAACCCAATACTGCTCTTTAGCCTTTTGTAATATTATTCTTTTCACTCTGTTCTGAATAGCTTCCACATCTTTTCCCCTTATAGCCACTTATTCTGTTGGGAAATTAATTGGCCTTCTAATACTTCTTCAAATAGGACTCACACTTCCTCCTCCTGCAGTCATGCTACTTTCATTCTTATTTCTTTACAATTTTTCCCATGTCCGTTTTTTTCAAGATCTACTTTTCAGACTACCAAAAAATGGTCTCTCTCATATTTGGATCTCTCATCTGTCTTGTACCCTTCACTAATTTTCTCAGTCTTTCATCAGAAGCAGTCAAATCAGTCATACTTCTAGATTTATATTAATACCTTTGCCATGTGTATATATGAACAAACATATACCATTTATTCAAAATCATTTTTTCTAAGGAGATCTCCATCAGTCATCATTCTCATTGATTATTGGCTCTCTGGATGGTCGATACCTTTTTCTATATTCTCATCAAATTTCCCCCAATCCACTCATGTTATGTAACAGAATGTATTTTCTCTTGGATTTTAAAATGTTGAGCAATTTTACCAAAAGTATCATATTCAATTGTCATCTATGAATTCCTACTTTCATATCTACCTATAACAGCCAAGATACCAATTCATATTTTCTGATATACATTTAAGTTTTTCATTTATAATTAAATCTACACCATCACTTCCCTACATGTATTTATCAACTCTACTCCTCAAGGTTCTACCTTAATTCATTTTCATTACATCCTTCTTTATTTTACAGGTAGTTCCCAGTTTAAGAATAAGTTCTATTCCCAAGGTCTGTCCTTAAGTCGAATTTACATGTAACCCAGAACAGTATTATTGTATAATACTATATAAGTAGTATTGTGTAATCATTATGTATTTAACTCGAATCATTGTGTATTTAACACAAATTTTGCTACAGTAGGCTCCACTCTTAACTATGGGTCATCTGTACCCTGGGCCTTCTTAACCTGGGTACTACCTGTATTTTCAAAGTCCCAGTATATATACCTATTTTTCCTTTTTGCATTTCATTTGTTAATTCCCACATGTTACTATTATCTCCTCCTGTATTTCATGATCCAGTCTTCCATATGTCATGATCATCACCAGATGCTTATGGGCATCAACTTCAAGGCTTTGGTCAGTTGAGGCTTTCACGAAATACTTCGTAGTAAGTTAAAGTGTATACTAGGTTACCAGCCTTCATTGTATTTGTGCCACGTGCCGCACTTCCTTCTAAAGGTAAGGTCAGTACTAATCAGTTTAGTGCATTTTGACTAGTAGGCCATAGTGTAACCAAAGCTCAGTTTTACCCCAAGCATCCTCATAATATTCTGCACAAACTAATATCTCTAATCTGGAAACAACTTTCCAAGCCAACATAATATTGCCCACATACTAATAACTAGGAAGTATATGCAGTTTACAGACACACACTCAGGATCCCTTGTTTTTATTATTAAAATAATATTTATTAAAATAAATACTTTTAAAATTAGTTTTAATTTATTATTATATCATATGTAAGATTTTGTTGTCTGAATGTAATTTGTTTGACCAAAAAAAAAAAATGCTAACAAAGTAAATTATTCTGTAGGTATGTAATTGTGCATGTTTGTATGTATGTGTATATGGGGGGAGACTGTGTTCAGCTAAATTGTTGTGGCATAACCTTTCATAAGTCTGTTTCAGATAGATGTTTTTATAATGTTTCCATATTTAAAACAAGTTTTTATGTTCTGCAACAGAGTTCTGAAGTGATCCTGTTAAACAATTTCACTATAAAAATGGGGATAACTTTCTTGGATTTATGGCCTGTTTAATAGGCTATGAAGATAGATACAGAGATTCCATTGTTACTAACTCAGAAACTGAAATATATTTGAAAGTATATAATCGTAATGGGATGCAATTATGTAATGTGGGAAATTTGTCTAATTGTTTTAAATAAATCATTAGCCTCCCACTGCAAAGAAGATAGCAGAGGATGAGCTTTTCAGGTAATTTTCAAATAACCATGTTCTCACATGATCTTTGAATCTACTTCTATGATCAAATCTCATTATACAGTGGAATTACTTCAGGCAGCTTTCGTGTACACACATAAATATTGTTCATAGTTGTGGTGATCCATGTAGGCTGGATCTGACTTAACTTTGGAGTGCCATTGTTTGAGTCATTAGATTTCTATTAAATTGTGTTATTCAGTTTTCAGTGAGAAAGATTCAGTAATATGTTACAGAAGTTTGCAAGCTAAGGAGCAACTGTTACATTTATATCGTTCTTGAGTTGTAATCTTGAAAAACAAAGCAAATAATGTCATCCATTCAGATCATGGTACAGTCTTGCCAACATAACTGCCCACACTGATCATTTTAATATTTTTTGTAAAGCCCTAGATGTGTTCAGTAACAGCAAATTCTTGTATTTCAGATCCTGCACGGTCAGCAGTCGAAGCATGATACATTTTGGAAGGTCACTTTTTGGGGGATATTGTACCTCTTATATGCCTGATCTAGTGCTGCATGGAATAAGTTCTGATGAACAACTTAAGCAACATTTATCAGCTGAGTTGAATCATGCCATAAATGTAAGTCTGTACATTTCTGTGCAAAAAGCTTAACAAACATTAATGTAGGCAGAGACTGGCAGAAATGAAGAGATTTGAAAATGCTGCTGATTAAGCAGAATAGGCAGGAAGCTTTAATAATAATGTTTAGAATATGAAGGAAAAACTTACTGATTTTCTTTCATTAGTAGCATTCAGTTGTAACTTGACAATTTTTGGTATTTGTAGATACAAGAATGGTAAATAGTTTAAGACAGTTACTGACACTTTGGTTACTTTACATTTGGACTCTTATAATACACTCTACATTGGGCTTGCCCCATGTTCCATTGATTAAACAGTGTCACCTGCTGGGACACAGGAAGTGGGCCTGTTCTGTCATGGCACCTACTTCTGGAACACCATTCCTCCTGAGATGTTTATGGCTCTCACCCTGATCTTACTTAAACAAGTCCTTAAAACCCAGCTCTTCCCGTAGGCCTTGGGTTACAGCGGGTGACAGATCTCTTGTATGGTCTACTAGATGATGTTGTTTCTCCAGACTTTTCTTTTTAGGTTATGTATATTGTTGCTTGTATGTCTTATTTTTTAAGCCACCAGAGTTGTGTTATCTTGTGGCAGTCTATAAATTTAATCAATGAATAAATAAAATGTTCATTAAATTATTAAACCAGTTCATATAGAATAGGTCTGCAAGTGACTGTTACCAATTATAGTCAAAATAAAATCTCCATCTCTGAGAAGGCAAGTATATTTCTTAGGCTGGGAATAAACTAGTCACTTGCCTGCAGACCTTTCTTTGTGACCTTGCAGAGTATCTGCCTTATAACTGGTAACAAATAATGGATTAAGATCAACCTCCTTCTGATTCAAAAATACAATTCTGCAGAGTGATTCTCCTAGATGTAGTAAGTCTGCCTTGCCTATACCAGTTCAGTCATATTGAGAGTTCTGATGCAGAATGCTCCTCTATACAAAAATCTATAGGAACGTAAGTATCAAGAAGGCTAAGTGAGTCCTTGATTCCAAATTTATATCTAGTAACCTTCTTTGTGGAAGGAATTTCTTTTTCTGCACCTAGAACTACATTGAAGTGGATCAAGTGAAGAAAGGCACCACTGATTGCCTGTATAAGGCAAGCCTGATTTTCAAAGCTTGCAGCATATACAGTGGCCAAATTAATTTGACTGAGATTAATTGATAGTTAATCTAAGTGAATCAGAATGTGAATTATTCCAGGTCAAAGTATATATTAATTTAGCATAGTATTGTCTCCTGTAACTGGTTTGTGGCTTCCCATCCCTCATTTTTCTAATTGGAACAGCCAGAGAATGAAAATTCTTTTTTGCCTGCAAAGCATGCATTCAACTATGCCCCTTTCTAATCTGTAGCTGTGTGTTCTACATTTACCCTCTTTGTCCTGATCCAGAAATCACCACATATTCATACAGATTTCCAGTCCTGTGTAGTTAAATGGAGAGCCCCTGTTTGTATCTGCATCTAATCTCTGCACTGAAACAAGTAGAAATTCTAGCACAAAACATATCTGAAAAGATAATCTAAGTCTGAAAAAAATATTTCTCATTATATTAATCTATTATTAGTCAATAGAGATTTATCATTTAATAAATTACTCTCAGACTTATCACTTCAGTTGGCTGCGAGCACATTCTTGCCAGAAACGGCAGACAACAGCTGACTAATTAAATATATCTGCAGTCTGCCAAATGTTTCTCCTATAAAGCTGGATAGAATGCAGGGTTTATTCTTAAGTTTAAATTCAAAATGATCCTTAATACTGGGTATTTTTCTGAAAATATCCTGCTTCATTTTGTTTTGTTATGTGTGTTTTACAGCATCCAGTACTAGATGAGCCTATAGCAGAAGCTGTTTACATTATAGCGGATACTGATAAATGGACAGTTCAGGTGGCTACTAGCCAGAGAAAGGTGACAGACAACATAAAACTAGGCAAAGATGTCCTTGTCTCCAGCCAAGTATCATCTTTATTGCAGTCTGTTTTACAACTTTACAAGCTTAACCTTTCTGCTGACTTCGTAAGTACTCATTTAGAAACATATGTGTACAATAAATATAGATAAGGAGGGAAGATAAGATGTGCTCCGGGTTTTTGAACTACATGTATTTCTGCACTGATTTTTTAGACTTAGAGGAGGCAGCATGGTGAGTAATACTTTCTTTTCATACATGTTAACTATGCTATCTAAAGGTTCTCCTTGGCAGCTGTTGAAGAACTGATAACTATTCTTCAGGGAGTTTCCTGATTATAGCCCTGTTTCTCTAACTTGACAGGCAGTGGCTGCATCTTTTATATCGTATGAGCTACCAGATGAAAAGAAAAAAGTTTCACCCACCTAATATTGTCCCAGATACAGCCATTTTATTTATTTATACATACATACATACATACGCCGCCCAACTCAAACAATGTGACTCCAGACAGCACACAACATAAAAAATAAACAATTGATTAAAATATATATATATATATATATATATATATATATATATATATAAATAAATAAAACAACAATAAGCTGTTACAGTATATAAATATAAAATGGTGACTAGCACATAACAGAACAACTGAAAGGAGGGACTCTCACTCAATTGGTCCTGAATGCCTGGGGGAAGAGCCAGATCTTAATGGCTTTGCTAAAGACTAGAAGCGTTGGAGCTTGTCATATGTTGGGGAGGGGGGAAATCATACCAGAGAACAGGGGCAACCACAGGAAAGGCATGCCTCCTGGGTCCCATAACATGACAAGATTTAAAAGAAGGAACCTGAAGCATGCCCTCCCTCTAGGAGCATGTGGGTGGACAGATGTTCTTGGGGTGTTCATTACTTATATTCTAATAATATTCACATTATGTTTCATATGACAACCCCACATGGTAAGGGCACTTGCTCTATGGAAGGGCAGAGTTTGATTAATCTTGGCTTCATTGGAAGATTGTTAGTCTAGACAATAAAATACTGACCTAGGCAGAACTTCAGTGTAGTCCCAACAAAACTAGTATTTTGTTACTTACATGTACTGTATAAGTTGCACACTTTATTATACACTATTCTATTTGATTTTATCTCTGTGTGTTTTTCCTTCCATTGACAGTGTATAATGCACCTTGAGGATCGCCTACAGGAAATGTACCATAAAAGCACAATGCTATCTAAATATTTGCGAGGACAAACAAGAGTTCATGTGAAAGAGCTTGGAGTGGTATTGGGGTGAGTGCTGCTAAAATTAAAGCCTAAGGCTATTGTTTTTAATCATCTTTTTATACAATGAATATTCAGGATGGATGACCTTTTCTTGTGTCAGGTTTTCTGCAGAAGGCACATTGTAGTATGTGTATGTATGTATATGTTGCATTGGGCCAGCTGGAAATCAAACTGAGTTGTTATATTAAATGAAATTTCTATCCTCCTTTACTTTCTGAATAAAATGAAATTTAAAAAGACAGAAGCTCTCAAGGACTCTCTTATATGTAGAATCCTCTGTCAGTATCAGATTGAACAGGGGAAAATGTATCAGTTTTAATTATTTCTGGCTTTAAGATCAGGATATCTTGTTTTAAGCATGTCAAGAGATGAAGATGTAGTGTGATATTCATTAGTTAGCATTGTATTCCTGACCTTAAGTAATAATTGCTCCATTTTTATTTCTGAATAACTAAAAGAAAAAAGGGAAGGATGTTCTTTTCATTGTCGGAAGAGCATCTTGGAGGAATAATTTTAACCATGGTTACTAATAAGCTACTTTCAATGCAAATAGAAGGTTGAGAATTGATCTCCAGGTTTGAAAGATATGGTGTATATCACATCACTCAGTTTGATTGGCCAGATTAACATAATTAATTGCAAAACCTATTAACATTAACATTTGGAATATTTTTTTCCACAAATATGAAAATGGATCTCTTCCTAGAAAGTGAAAATATGGACAACATTGTAAAATATACCTGAATTCAGATTACTCATAGATTTTCTGATGAGATTTGTGTCTAGTTGGTTCATCAATTGTGTCCACTCATAGAAGAAAGTTGACTTATCTGTGTTATTCATGAGTCATTGATTTGTAAGATATCTAACTCAGGTTAAGGACCCTTTAGATCTTAAGATTTTGCTGAATCACAACACCGAACATGCCTTCAAAGATTGCTAAGAGCAATAGTTAGAGAAGTTTGCAATAACTGTGTGATGTTAAGTTTTTATTGCATATGAAGCAATTAAATGCATGCTTTGGTAAATACATACTGGTTTGTCCTCCTATTTTCTGCACAGCAACAACCCCATGAGGTGGGTTGGGCTAAGAGAGAATGACTGGTGCAGAGTCACCCAGCTGGCTTCCATGCCTAAGCGGGGCGCACTAAAACTCACAGTTTCTTGGTTTCTAGCCCAACATCTTAACTACTACACCAAATTGGCTCTCTGTTAACAAAAGAAGAGGTATTATAGCCAGCACTGCCTAATGGGATAAGTGGATATGGTAAAAGAATTACAGCAGAAAATACTGACTTCCCAGACCCACTCAGAGATAGTCCAGCCATGAAGTTACAAATGTGTGAAGCACCAGCTCAGACTTTTGTCTGTACATTATTAGTGCTGAATTCTGGACCAATCAAGAATGCAAGCTTATTCTTTGAGGGGTAGTGCAGTCCCATCAAAAATAGATATCTATATCCAGAATCCTGGACTTCAGCCTGAAGAATCAGTAACAAAGGTCATATTTGAATTCAACTTCAATATATTCAGCCACATCCAGTCTTTACCTAGAGCTATGTAGATGACTGAGGTGACATACATAAATTCACATCCTGGAGACAGAGGGAGCTCTTCAGATCTCCAATCCTCAATTGATCAGATGTTTGTTTAATTATGTTTAGAGTTTGTATGCCATTGCAATCCATTAGACTCTGAATGGTATGTATTTCACAATTTAATAAATAGATTAACACAATTAGACCAAAACAACATATGGCAGGAATAAAGAGACACAGAAATAAAAAGTACAACTAAGTATCATGTTGATAAAAGTACAGTTAAGTATGTTGATAAAAACTAGTGCCACATGTTTAAGTTAACCTCACTAGTGGCTTTAAATAGATGCTAAATAAAAGAGAATATAAAATCAGAGCTAATGGGAGATGTGCATGCGCGCACACACACAATGCTGAGGAGCGGCTTCCTAATACTATCTTCTCCAAATGCTCCAACAGTATACTGCAGCCAATAATACCAAATCCACCAAGAGATCTTTGGTTTGTGTGCCCCCATCTCCCAATGCAGATTCATAAAGGCAATCTGTGCTGTCTCTATGCCAAATCTGTGTGTGCCTAGAAACTGAACATAATTAAGATAATTCATTTAATCTAAGATCTCTGTAGTTGCAGTGCCATTCCCATCAACCAGCTTGGCTAAATTGAAATATTGGACACAAGTCAAAAGTTGCTGAAACAGTTTGATACACTGACTATCGATTTCAACTAGCACTACTACCTTGTCTTACTATAGATTTATTTTGTTTGGTACCACCTTTTGGGATACCAAATTACCTTTTTCTGGCAATAGATTGCTCTCTGGTACTGTTAATTAGCTTTTTGATATATCTTTGGTTATGCAATTTGACAATTTGAGGCCAGATATATTTGACTGACTAAAGCAAGGTTTCACAACTTTTTTCAGCTGATACTTACTTGACCTTTAAGTGGCATACCAGAAGGCCACACTCCCCCCCAAAAAGTGAGTGGTGCCAGTATAAAACCTACACTTGATTTATTTTTAATTGAAATAAAAGTAAAATAAGTTAATTGAATATAATTATTGTGATTGCTGTCCATGTGTTTCTTTTTTTTCCCTTTCAAGCACATTAAAAACAACAATTCAGCAACAATTCTAGGGACCATATTCAATGTCAGGGGGTGGGCTGCAAGATGTCTATTCTTGGTTTAATGCGTCAGTATGTCTTTTAGTATCACTGATAGAATGATTATCCATGTATAGTTTGAAAAGTCTTAAAGAACATTTAAATGTGAATATCTTCTTTATTATTTATGGTCCCAGACCAATAATATAATATAAGTGAATATAAGTTTTTAAAGAAAAGATTCTCATAGTGTTCAAGAAGGTAAATACATACAGAATGGAAGACTTTTTTTTTAATATATAGCTTTACTCATTAGCCCCAGTTGAAAGCTGATTGGAATGCTTTAATACCTTTCTGTAGCTTAAATATTAATGCTTTCTCATTTTCATTTATAGGATTGAATCCAATGACCTGCCTCTGCTGGCTGCTATAGCAAGTACTCATTCTCCATATGTAGCTCAAATACTCCTCTAAGTTAAATACTTTCAGACAAACTCTGTTCTCTCAAAGATTTGGGAGTGAAGAACAGACACAAAGAGATAAGCAATGAAGAGAGTTTGTGACAGCAATTCATTGCATCCCATTTGGTTTCCTGCCTTTTATGTGAATATTTATCAGTGGATTTTTAGTTTACATGACATAAAAGATATTCAGGGTTTTTATATTGTTATGCATCCTTGTTTTTTAATGAATGAAAGGATTAAACACTAATGATGGGTAAGTTGTTTATGTGTAGTAGCCAGTTAAACAGAACATCAAAAATACAATTTCCTTATTGTTGCATTTGTCATATTCTTCTGAATTTTTCGAATAAGGAATTCTAAGCAAATTATATAAACATATATTTTCCTGTGCTTCTATAAACAAGATGACCTGTATGCTTGCCTGCACAGAATTGCCTCTCTTCAGAAGAAGGGTTCAGAATTCAGCTACTAGGTAAAACTTGATTGGTGGCTGGTTCTTCAAATGGGCAAAGGAAACCAAGAGACCTGCAGTTTTATTCAAAGAAAAAGAGGAGGAAGAAGAAATAATTTTGTGTCATTAAATGAAAGTCAGAGAAAGTACTTGAAACTCGCATAAAGTCTGCTTCAAATTTACCTTACTGCATATGCCACGTCTTGAAGGCCTCATCTTGAATTCTAATTTCCAGGTCATGTGAAAATGAAGATGAAATATGGAAATTTTTCCTGTGCTACCAGCTCCAAAAACTTAGCGTTGACAGTTAAGAACCAATATGGTTATCAACTTTCATAAACTCTGGGTAGCTTATTCTGAATGGTAATTGTATCATTGCCCTGATAACTTTTTAGTAAACATGATTGATTTTTAGCGTAAATGATTGAAATGTTCAGAAGAAATTCCAGGGTGGTTATGTGGGAAGAGTGAGGTAACCATAATAACAATCAATTAATTAAGATAATTACAGACATGTGAAAAATCCCACAGAATATTTTACACTAGCTTTCTGGTGCCTTCCATTGTCCTGAATCTAAAGAAGATCATAGGACCAGGCATAAATGACATCTATCCCTATTTGTCTGAAGTAATATATGCATCTCTATCCTTGTACATCTTGGGTTTCAAATCTAGGATTTTACTTTGCAGTGGGGATAGGAACCCTGTAGCCTTTCAAATGCTGAACTGTATTCCCCAGCTACCTTACCAGCATTGCCTCTAGCGAAGGATGCTGAAAGTTGTAATTTAGCCATATGGGAACCACTGGCTCTCTATCCCTGATCTAAAGATTCAGTTTAGAAGTTGTTAACTTTATCAAGCACTTTGTATTATTATTACAAGTTAGAAGGGGGTCTTTTAAGAAGGCTCCCAAATGGTTCAGTGATGAGATTATTTTATCGTTCTAATAACATTTCTGTATTGGATAGAACAATGCTACATGGAGGTAAAAAGTGTTGGCAATGACATAAGTAGTGCTGGTAATTGTTGATGCAAAGTTTATCCATGTAATGGCTTAATATTCTGCCATTTCCTTGTTTTTCCTTTTTATTTGTTGTTTAGTTCTTGCCAAAACTTTCATTGCAACATTTAATCCTCTGAGATTCTGACATTCCTGTTTTATAGCATCTAGAAATGTATCCATAGCAAAATTCTTCCGTACCTGCTGCAAACCAGCCTTTTTAATAAAAGAAACATAATTATTTCTTTTTAAACTGAGGATCCATTGTGAAAAAAAATGCTGGGGCTAGCAAGCAGTTCTTAAATTTCCTTACACACCTTTTCAGGGTGTACATACCATTTGTATTAATGCTACATTATCCCAGATATTAGATAATGTTATCTAATAAGATATTAGAAAATAGATATACTCTTCCTTTTTAAAAAAAACTATTGATAGCTTTCATCATGTTTACATTGAAAAATGGCCCTAGATTAGGACTGCCTTTTTTATCTTCTAGGGAAAATAAACTGTTTTCACTTTTCCACCTAAAATAGTACTACCTCGGTTAATTGAATAAGTTGCTACTCGGGTCAATTTCAAATTTCTGCATTTGTTGAACTTTCTGAAGGATTGTGCCAGAGCATTTGCTGGGCAAAAGCTATACCCATGATTATTCATGGATGTTTTTTTATTAGCATGCTTTAGTTAATTTTTTTATAGTTAAAGTGATAAATGTGCATGAGAAAAACTGAAACTGACAATAATAGGAAATGGTGTCTTCAGTTTAAAATATTCTGAAAGGTTTTTAAATGGTGTATTATAACAGTATTTTATATCTAGAATAAAAATAAGCAAACTTGGTAGAGTAAGGGTAGGATTCTGAAATTGGAGCAAATATCTTTAGATGTCCATGGGTCATATTTTCCAACACAAAGCATGAGTGATTTTTTTAAGAATGGGGGAATGAAATGTGGATAAGTAATTTGTAATATACATGATTGCATTCAAAATTTTAAATGTTGATGTCTGATATTTGAAAACTCGCCACATTCTGGGTATCTCATCTGAAATAAGCTGTTCTGGAACTCCTTATTTCTTTTAATTTTCCAAATTGTTTTCATCTTCCACCAAACTCATAATTGCTGAAGAGGAGTGGACTTTCGAAATGCCAGAATAACAGCTGTGCTTTTCAAAGAGCAGCAATTCTTTCACAAACTGTGTCAATGAAGTTGGTTACTTGGATTTAGTGAAGTAACATGTTACTTATTAGGGAAAGAAGTATGGTTCTGTAGGATGTCTCCAGAGAGAACATGCAAGTACTCCATGTGAGTATGGGTACTAGTGTCAAATTCTGGAAGCTTCTTACTTTGATTGTAAATAGGCAGTATCACTTGTGTCAATTTTTTTGTGGCATTGGTGCAATAAATTTTGTTTGTGAATTCGTAAAACTAACATTAAAATATTGTTTTTCTACTCTGTTCCACTGTCAGACTGATAGGATTATTTTGTGCCTGTTTCAAACAAGGGGGAAATCCTGCATTTTCTGTAGTTTTATAGTTTATGGCAGCCAAGCTTGGAGCTACACTGTTAACAAATTAAGAAATGTCACCTTAAGCAAGACTATACATATTCTATATGTTTGTAAGTCTTCACGGCTTGGTTTCAGTTTACATCACCTCAGTAGTCAGAAGCCAGAATGCAAAGTGCAAACAGTAAACTGAACAGAGAAGTGTAGAAGGTCAAAAGTGCAGACAGTAAACTATGAAAAGACTGAGCTGAGTAACAGTATCATCTGCTACGATCTTCTCTAAATTGAAAATGTATTTTTAATTTATTTCTCCCATCAGTAGATCTTCACCTGGTCTGTCAAAAAATTGGGTGGCCAAAAAAAAAAAAAAAGCCCTCTTAGCTGGCTGTCTCACTGGCATGCTAGTATTGCATAGGTGGGAGAGTCTTTGATAACCACATTCAACCCCCAACTGCAGTCTGAAGTAAGATGCATTAGGAAGAATAGATACTGAAGGAATTTACTTGTTCTTAAGCATTATAGAATGAATAAACAACGGCAGCCCTGTATTTGTGCTCATTTACTATACTTTTTTTTTTTTTTGCTTTTATGGATGCAAAGATTAGCTAGCTCTTTTACCAGTCATCTCTATTTGTGTTACAGGTGGTCCTCAACTTACAACCACAATTGGGACCAGAATTTCCATTGCTAAAGTGAGATATCACATGACTCTTAGCGACTGCAATGCCAGCAGTCCCAGCTGCCATTGTTAACTCAGAATCATGGGTCATTAAGTGAGTACCCACCCCAATCCAAGCCGTTCTGAGCTTGGTCCCTCTCAGCCCCAAGCCTCAGTAATGTAAGGGACTGCCACCAACTCCCCCCACCTGCCTATCTCCCCCCATCTGTGTCCTTCTGGCTGCCTTGCATCCTTCCTTGCTCTGGGGCTGCTTGTTACGCCCCTGGAAGCTGCAGCCACCCCAGCCCAGTCCCAGCTGCGGTTGCCCTTGCCACCTTGCACTCTGAGACCCCTGGTGACCTGTGCTCTGCCACCCCAGCTGACTTTTGCCATCTTCTTGCTCTCACTGCTGAAGAGGCATGCCCTAGCTGGCTGCTGGACCAGGTTGGGCTGGGCTTCAGCTGCAAAAAAAGAAGAAAAAAAAAGCCAAAAGCAGCCCCACAGCCCTGGTGCACCAAAATGCCCCTGTGCAAAAGGCTCCTGGAGCGTGGCATGCCAAAACGCCCATTTTTGCCATGCTCCGCACTGGGGCTGGGCTGGGCTTCTGGCTTTTTATTCTTTTTTCACAGCATGAAGCAAAAGCCCAGTCCAGCCCCACCCAAGAGTGAGGTGCAAAGCGGCATTTTGGCATGCCAGGGCTTGGGATAATTTCGGCTTTTTTTTTTTTGGCAGTTGAAGCCCGGCCCAGCAGCCAGGCCAGGCACACCTCGTCAGCAGCAAAAGCAAGAAGACAGTGAAGGTCATCTGGGGCAGTGGAGCATGGGGCAGCAGGGGGAGTTGAAGCGCCCCTGTGGTTGTAAGTGGGCAGGTTACCAAGCACTCAAATTTTGATCACATGACCACAGGGGTGCTGCAATGGCCATAACTTTGGGTACCAGCTGTAAGTCACTTATTTCAGCCCGTTTGTAACTTCAGACAGTCACTGACGAACAGTTGTAAGTCAAGGACTACCTGTATTGTATTCGCTACATTTTAAAATAACTTTTTATAGACATTTCATGGTGAACATGATTGATGGCCTGTAAATATTGATTTGGAAAGAAATCGCAGTGAGTTCTGATGGCTTACACATTAAAATATAGTGTTTTGTGGGTATTTTTAAAAACATTTTAATGTAACAATCCCCCAATTTGGTTTGCAATGAATATGCTCTGATAGTACCCACTTTATTGGTATCAAAAAAAAATTTCCTTTAAAACATCTGCTTTTAACATCTAAAAACAGAAAATTCACATAGACATGCCAAGCCAATGAATGATCAACAGGTAAAAGTAAGATTTTATCCTTTTTTCTAAAATTATTTTATTGCTATTGCATCCATGAAAGAAACTTTACTGAATGGAACTAAAATATGCAAAATGGGATTGTTGCAGAGGGAGGAAGAGAACAGCTAAATGGATTGACCAGCAAAGTAAAAAGCTTTGACCTACTTGTAGGAGGACACAAGATTAGCTTAATGACACATTAGTAATCTGTATGCTGACAAACTACCATTAAATTACATGCACCTGTTTCTTGTTGAGCCCTTGAGCTAGTGCTGAGGGTTGGGATGTTTTGAAGAACTACAGATAATGAAATGCATATAACCAGCAATTTAGCAAGGTCAAGATGGTAAGAGACTATCTTATGAGAAATTGTCAGATCTTTAGAAATAAATGTGACCTCAGCTAAATTGGATTTCTTATATCCAGTGTTTCAACAGTCTGCCAAAAGTCAATATGATAAGGGAATCCAGGTTAGATTCTAACAAAACAGTCCCTTTACTGAGATTAAACAGCAAAAAAAGAAAAATATATGCTATATATTAAGGATTGCTTTCAGTTTTGAGCACTTAGCTAAATCTGCCGAATAATTTTCACTGAATTTTAAAAGGCCACAATTTTTTTCCCAAAAAACACCATGCATTGTTCTGTTAGTTAATTGGACAATTTTAGGTTCAAAATCTAATAGATATATTTTATGCCGCTATTAATTTGAAATGTGTGGTATGTTATTTCTGAAATGTGTATTTTGGTCCTTTTTCTACACTAAATACATTGTATGGGGTAATTCAGAGCTTAGAATTGATCTAGAAATAGCTATATGGTTTGGATACTAGGATTTTTACTTTGATCAATTATTGGATGATAATGATGAGTTTTAATCATTTTCTGTGTTAAAAGATAAATGTCATTTGTTTGTTATCACCCACTTGCTGTATTTACAGTTATGACATTTATTAATACTTTGATTTGGACTAGGAGCATTTTCATCCTCAGAGACACTTAAGTTATTAGAAGGAATCAGTAAACCCTACAAGACCAAAAGCCCACAATCAGTCTTCATAAACATGTGTTATCAGTACATTGGTTTGATATAAAGACTGGATGGAATAAGGAACTGGAGATCACCATTTTATGTAACAATGAGAAAATATTGTAACCATAATACCAAAACCTCACCAGATTGCAGTTTATACAGCAAAAAAATATTTCGGATATATTTGACTCTATTGTGTTCGTACAGAAAAGGAATGAGTAAATCATTGTGTTGTTGGAGATGCAGCCAGAATATTGCTTAATTCAAACATTTGTTTTTCAGTGTCCTAAAGTTTTTATGTTCTGAAAAGAAATAGATCCAAATATTAATGCGACTTTGGGACAAGATTTAATATTTTCAGACATTCATATTCTTTTCAGCTGTGTACCTGTTACATAGAAATTGACATTACCCATGTACTTACTATGGTTCATGGGGTCACGAAGAGTCGGACACGACTTAACGACTAAACAACAACAACAAATGTACTTACTGCTAAAAGACTAGTCCTTCATCATTGGAAAGGTAAATTTACAGCACAAATCACTCAGTGGAATGAAGACCTGATGTTGCAACTAATGAACAAGCTGCTTACAGACTTAAATTATGTAAGGACAGTTATAATGAAATATGGCTATTGTTTTATTGAAAATTGGGAAAGGAGGGAGGGATAGACAGACACACACACACATGCACACACATATACTTATGTGCCCATACGTGTTCTAAATCATATGCATGTGGCTTTCCCCCCCCTCTTTTTGTTTTTCTCTTTGTTCTGTTTCATTAAATAAATAATATTTTAACAAGAGGGAGAAAGGCAATCCTAGGAAGTGTGTTTTGTTGAAGCCCAAATGAAAGATTAAATAATGCAACATACAATATGAAATTAACATTAATTACAAATGTCTGAATAAGGTACATAATATAGATGGTAAAACAGGTCCTCCAGCCTGGAACCATGTTTTATTGCTAACAATGAGCCTTTTTACTAAATCAGTAAGCAGTATACTCTTTGAGTTCCATTGGATTTATTGCTGTATTGTTTGTGCATTTGTGCTATATACATAGTTGTGAATGTAGATATATTTAAGATTTTCAAAGTTTTACTATGACCTATCTCAGAGTGGCATAGCAGAATAATAGTTTGGATAATCAACTTAGTCCAAGAATATAGCAAAAATGGGTCCTATCCTCTACTCATGTTTTGGAGAAAATGGAATCAGTGGGGAAAGGAGATTGTGCAACTTTTTTTTTTTAATTTGCATTATGTGGAGGCACACATATCACTTCTGCCAGTGGATCCTTTAAATCTCATGGGATCAAGTGGTTGCTGTCATGTAGCGCCAGGAAAAGATAACGCTTTATGGAGTTGTTGACAGATGCAATATATGTGCCCATATGTGTTCTAAATCATCTTTTCCCTTCAAATCAGAATTGCTGCACAGACATTAAAAAGCAGAAGAGAGTTACTGTAATTCTGGAACTACTAAAAGTTTTAAATGGAAGATTGTGCTGAATTTTGTCTTCTGTTTGGTTCATTGAAATCTTAAAATTGTATTTGAATCTCAACATGCATATAGAGTACAAAAATTACGATCAAATAATCACCTAGGTAATTTTCCTTTTAGATGTGATTAATTGGTAGACCTGCTTACTGGGAATGGACAGGGAGAATAAAAGCCTCTCCACCCTCTATTTGGGAACAGTGAAAAACTGGCTGATAGATCCTAATATAGTTCAGTGGGAAAAAAAGAACAGGAGAAAATTCCCCCCTCAGTTTTATGGACAGCTAATATTTCCTTAAAGTAAAGCATGTATATTTTATCCCAAGAAGTGGTCACTAATGAGGCGATCCTAATGAGAGATGGTAGCATTATTTAGTATTACTTGGGATAATTAGTTTTTTTGCCATTTAGTAACCTTTCACAAAACCTTTTTCATCTTCAAATATGGTAGTGGGCCTAGAAGAATGCCTCTTGAGATGTTCTTAAACCCTGTTGCAGAGAGCAAAATGCTAATTCTGCTTTTTTAAGTAAACCTGTACTTGCTCTCTTAATAATTTTCTAGCTAACAAACTAATTAAATTCATGGTAGCAGTTTACTGTTTACTTTCTATGTTGCTTCTTGCAGCAAATTCAGCAGAATTCTTCCTCTAAATCTACAAGATAAGCAGTAAGCAATTATTTGGCACTGAAAGCAAGAATATGTTTCTTGTTTATTCAGCTTCTATATCTTTTGCAAGTGGCTTTTATGAACAAGTACTATTCCCACCTGGCAAAGCTGTGGAGAAACTTAGTCTAACTGAAAAAAATGCTTGCACTTTTCACTAAAAAGAAAAAAGATATGCAATACGGCCATATCATTATATTTGTCTTCTTTTCCAAATTGTTTTGCATATTAGTTTCCGCATTTTATGCCTCACAAATCTGAAATTTCATGTTTAGGCAAATGAAAAGTTATAAACCATATACCTGTGTAATCAGACATTCCTCATCTATTTCTGCATACATGGAGGTAGCCTTTATTTACATTATTGGTTCCACCACACAAACACAGTCTGCAACATAACAAAAGCCAGGAGGTCCATGTGTGAAGTCAGAATATTGTGAGATGTAAATTGCATTCCCAAGTACCAAAAAGCTTTTGAAGCTTGGCTAATAATACTGTTGTGAGCTGCTCAGGATTATTGTATATAAGATAGGCAACTATATAAGTCTTTTAAATACAAATATACATATTAGTTGAACAGGAAATCAATGCACTATCAAATATTTGTTCAGTTGGAATGAACAAACGGCTATGGAGAGATTCCACCCCAACTCTAGCTTCTGGGTTGAGTGCTTAGGGCTGCAACAAGTAAAGACAGAATATAGAATTATCAGTCATTCTTCCAAGCCAATTGTAGCTCCATGTTCATTTTTTTAAAAAAATTGCATGCTTTTAATCTATGTGTTGTGGTCTTTGCAGATATAATATTCTAGGGCAGTTTCCCTGGATCAGGTGCCTTGGGAATTCTGCTGGCTGAAGGTGACCTATCTGAAGTGCTGGGCTGAAAAGGAAACAGCATGGCTTGATTGAGAAACAGCAAACTTGCCATTCCATTAGCAGCTAGCTGTTATTTTTATTAAATACTGCTCATGTATTTTCAGGCCAGGGAAACTAAGGAAAAGGAGTGAAAGACATAGCTGCTGAAGCTGTCTTTGGACATTACAAACAAGGCATTTAGTTAATACTAGACAACCTGTGACCCATTGGGTCATCGTTTCAGAGATATTTCCTTACCTCAACAGAGAAACAGAATGACCAAGGGCAAAAAAGCAGTGGGAGTGTGAGCGACTTGTGACTTGCTGCCAGCTTCCCCATTGACTTTGCTTGTGGGAAGCTGGCGGGGAGCCTCAGAAACCTCCCTCCCTCCCTTTCTGTTTGCCCTCCCTTCACGACCCTCAGGAAAGCCCCAGTGGAGCCTCTTCCTCCTCCTCCTTGGCTGACCCGCAGAACTGCCTGCCACTTGGTGGGGGAGGTGGAACAAAGGGAGCCACGGACTGCAAGGAGAACTGCACTCCCGCTCCTCATTCTGGCCTGTCCCCCTTGAGGGAGGAAGAGGGCTCACCTGTCAACGCTAGTGCCCCCCAGCCAGCCCTACTTCACCAGCAGGCATCCAAGTCGCTCCCTCATCCTTCCCTCAGTGCCCATTGCCATTAAGAGATTTCAGATTTCAGCCTTGGTTCCAAAGCAGCCAATGGCCGCTCGCCTGTTGGGCCTTGCTGCCAGCCGATTGGTCACAGGGATCAGAGGGAGGCAGGAAGGAGGTTGGGGATATGCCTGTGACAATCACAT
The DNA here is from genome assembly GCF_059951505.1 of Python bivittatus. Taxonomy (NCBI): domain Eukaryota; kingdom Metazoa; phylum Chordata; class Lepidosauria; order Squamata; family Pythonidae; genus Python; species Python bivittatus. The sequence goes on along the minus strand of NW_028277034.1, from coordinate 17,976,658 downwards.
GACCTGGGCTGACTGCACAGCATGGCAGTGCAGCAGTGCTGAAGCAGCCACACATTTCCCAAATGTCAATCCCTCAGGAGTAATGGGTCCCAGATTTTGGATGCATTCTGTAAGTTAACCCATTTGAGGTACCTTGGTTCAAAATTTGTTGCCCTATGATGCACCATTTTGCCCAGTTGAAGGTTACATATGTGAGAGTTTTCATAGTATATAGATAGATCTTTATCTCTTCCTACTAATCTGTTTACACCTTCTGATGGAAGGGAGGAACACTATTCCACAGCATGACCCAATTTTTTCTTTTCTTTTTTTATCCATTCAGTCGTGTCCAATTCTCAGAGACTGCCTGGACAATTCCCTGCAGTTTTCTCGTCAAGGTTTTTTCAGAAGTAGTTTGCCACTGCCTCCTTCCTAGGGCTGAGAGAAAGTGACTGGCCCAAGGTCACCCAGCTGGCTTTGTGCCTAGGTAGGACTAGAACTCACAGTCTTCTGGTTTCTAGTCTGATGCCTTAACCACTACACCAAACTGGCTGTCATGACCCTAGTAATGAGCTGCTTACTTGGGGAAGGTAGAATGGAAACACTCATATACTGTGTATTTACCCCCCTGCATTTCAGAAATCTGAGCTTATCTTGGCTGAACCTTGCCACAAAAGCAAGGGTCTTTTTTTTTTTTTCTGCTGAGTGCCTGGGTGAATGATTTCCTTAAGCTGAAAAATTGACATTTACACTATGCTAGTTTTGGGGGAGGGGGATGGCTCAGTGCTGTGATGTCACAGGCACAAGGCTGATTGCTGCTTATGGAGTTCAGCTGGGCTTCAAATTACTCTGAGGTAATGCAAACCTAAGCAAATCTTACATTTCTTTTTACAAGCCGAATCCTCCCCACCCCCGCAAAGAAAAGCGCTTGTGGAAAGGCCTCTAGAAAAAAAATGATTTATTTGGCCACAGAAATATCAGATGGGCAGCTTCGGTTAATTTTCTTCACTGCTTTTTCTTTTCTTCTTTTTAACAACTGCTGCAGTATCACAGAGCTCCACAATTGCATATATGGAATTAACTTTGCATATTTCAGCCTCCGTGTTTGGTATGGTAAAGAATAGGTAAAATAAAAACTTGAGATGTATTTCTAAGTCTTGTTTAGAAGAAATTGTAATTACCATTAACATTTATGCTTACTGTATCAGTAATTCTTATCAACTTTGCTAGCCTGTTTGACTGGAGAAAACTAGTATCTGCTTGGTGTCTGTATCACTAATAAATTCAGCATGGAGAAATCACCACTGGTAGAACTGGGATATCTCCATAACACACATGCAAAAAGAAGTAAATAGTCATTTATTAATTTAATCAATTTATATAACCACCCATTTCAACAATGACTCTGGGCAGCAAACAATAAAAATAAAAGAAAGACATATACAAAAATTAAAATACACAGCAGCCAAGAAGACCAGCAGTCATTGATGTAGCCAGAAGACGGATCCCTTCATGCACTTGGGGCCCTGGGCCTGAGCACAGAGCCAGGTCTTTAAGGCCATATGAAAGGCCAGCAGGGTCAGGCCCATCCTGATCTCCGCAGGGAGAATATTCCAGAGGACAGGTGCTATGGCAGAAAGGCTCATCATTTGGACTCTACCAGTCCACATTCCTTAGCCAATGGGATGCAGAGCACACCCATCCTACCAGACTGGATAGGACAGGTGGAAACAACTGGGAAGAGATGGTCTCTTAAGTAATTATGGTCCCAAAATGTTCAATATAGGGAGGACTATATATTGGATTATCATACTGACATATTCACTGGATTTATTTCTTTCCTGAGGACATTATGTATGATCATAAATATACTGTACATACTAGAGCTTTGATAAGAAAAGAGCTGGAAATGAGAATCAACATCAGTTCAAGAATGTTTGTAAAAACTCTTCAGCAAAACTATGAACAAGATCTACCTGTTCAAAGATGCAGGTGCTCTTAATAGCCCTGACATATAACTAAAATTTACCATTATTCCCCTCTGTGTCTCCTGAAGCTCTGCTATTGGTATATGTTCCAAATACTACTTCCATCCAGTAGCCCTCACTTCTGCCAGACTACAGGGTGGAATTTTACTGCTTGCCTTCTAATGATTCATGTTTTCTATAAGCCTATCTGTTGGTTTCTGGTGTATGCAAAGTTAATTCAGATTTCCAAGCCACAGAAAGAGAGAGGTAAAACCTAGCTAGCTATGCAGTTAAAGTGTATAAGAACTGTTTCTGTGATACGATGATGATGTTGCAGTTTGTCCTCCTGTTTTTCAATGCTTTGGGTTATAACTTCTGGAGGAAATCAAGCTGCAGTAAGGAACTTGTGGTTTTCCTAGTTTCAGTCTGAATAGAGAATAGGAACTGTCTAATTATGACTGCTAGAAACATAATTTTATTTAAAACTTTTTGTACGTACTATCATTTTATGAATGAATTCAGTGAAGAGTTTAGAAAACTGAGGAAAAGCTGTGATTAGTCTAAAACACATTAGCCATGTTGTAGCATGTAGTACGTAGTAGTATTTCAGTACTACTAAATAGATCACTGTTAGGTATAAAGAAAAAAAAATGATAAATTTAGACATATTAAACATATCAAGATAAATTGTTACTACATTAGAATATCTGAAGATTTATAATTTTTTAAAAGATACAGCTGATCATAGCATTGGGTGCATTCCATATTTCATGTGCAATTAAAATTACTTACCAGTATTTTGTTGCTATAAAATTTAACATTATTTCAAAGATCATGAACTCAGATATTAAGTTAATATTGGCCTGGTTTAAACATGCAATTCCAAGCATACTGAAACACTTTTAGCCGTGGGCAATACTGCTAAACTTTGTACTCTTCAGGATTCCCCAGACCACCACCTTGCATGTGCTTATTCTGGTTCAATTAAATTACATTTCTGAATTACAGCCAACTGCAATTTAGCATCATTTTAATAAACAGAATTTTATATTATGTCCCAGGCCAATACTTCACTTTGGAAAGCAGTTCATTAATTCATTGCATTTAATTTGTGATGGGCTATTAAATTAATAGTGTCTTTTCATTTGCCTTTATTTCTTAAAGACTACATGTGGTATACTTCACTATTCTAGTGTTCCATATCCTTATGATAGTGATCTAAATATATGACCTGATGTACAAATGTGCACAATTGGAACTTCATGTAGTATTCCAGTTCAGAAATCTTGCCCCTTATTTGTGTGTCTTGGGTTGGGGGGAATTACTCATACAAAACTACCTTATACTGAGCAAGGTCATTGGTCTATCTTGACTACGGTTGTCTTGGGGTCTACAATATCTCTTGGAGAAGGCCTTCATATCCTAGCCCTGAATTGTTATCTGAAATCCTTTTAAAAGGTGAAGACCCTCATGAAGTGAGCTTGATATCTGATGATTACATAGATATCTGCACATGATTTGCTTGGCAGCAATACAGTTTGCCGCTGGATTTCTTTCAATTTATTATATTTATTTATGTTTACTATTTACTATGGTTTTATAGTAAGTAGTAAATATATACTTATTTATATATAATATGATAGTAAATATATTTACTATAATAGGGGTACACATACCTCTGCTTTTACATTCTAGAGAGCTGAGGACTGCCTATCTTGATTTGGTGCTTTTCTGGACATTAAGGTCAACAAGAAAGGCCTTAAAGATAACTTCACTTTCTCCCTTGTGAGTTGCATTCAGCTGACAACCTTTTTGCTTAAGACATTCCTCTTTTACCAGACCTTTTTAGTTTGAATTAGTTAATAGTTAATGCTAACTTTTTTCTCAGAGTAACGGTTAGCCATCTTGACTGTCCTCTGGGCAGAAAGAAAGAATGCTTCCATTTATTACAATTTCCAGAAGCAGCTGCACATCTACATCCATTTGAGTAAACTTTCAAATTCTCAGCACTCAGGATTAAATATCAATTTCCTAGAATGAGATGAAAGAGAAGTAGACTGATATATCTCCATATGATAATAATACATTAGCTCAAAATCTCTGGAATAATTCTGTCAGTGATTTTATATAAAGGGTAAAACCATGAAAAAACAAAGACTGATTTGAGAAATACCTTGAAGGCTAAAGAAGATTCGTTTATTTTAATTTTTACTTTGGGATACATACTGCCACAATGTAAAACTGCAACAATATTGGAGAATGTGACTTCATTTCAATCTGGGAAGTGTTTACTCTTAATTTTAGTAGAATGGAAATCATGATAATCCATACTGAATTAGGTTTAAATATTGAGATTTTAGGAGTAATTCCTCTGTAGCAAAGAAGATGGTTGTATTTTTTATTGCCAATTATTAATTTGGTTTTGTATCTATGCTGCATGTTGTTATTACTGGAATACACACTTCTTTCTTTTCCCCAAGCATTGGGAAACATATTAATAGGAGTAGGTGTGTCCCTTATGGAGGCGTGTTGTGCTGCCTTGATATAATGAAGTACCTCTCAGAGGCAGACTGCTCTCTGTTGACAAAGAATCAAGGCAGAGCCAATTTTCCTTAATTGTCCAATTTGCCTTGCAAATCATAGTTTTTACACATTCACAAGACAGGATATGAATTCACATTCACTGAGTGAGTGGTATGTCTAGTCTGAACTATTGATTAGATGTTGGACATTTGTCAGAGGCATTTCAAATGGGCACTTTACTCAAATCTCAGTCATAACAAAGCACCATTTACATGCTTGAATGCTTGAATACAGTACTAACATTTAAGGTAATAGGCAAACTGGAGAACCAAAAACAGTCAATATTTCGTTAGCATCAGGTTAGTATACATTCAGTTTTTATGCTGTGGGTAGTTTGTGAATTCTTTTTATCCAACTGAAATTATGCTGCTAAACAGAAAATCATGTGCAAAACTTGTGCTACCAATTAGAAGCATTCTTATTACACAACTATTTATCTGAAGGCAAGTTAACATCAGTTAGTAATAGTTTTAAATGCAATTATCAAAGCTGTTTTATTCAAGGTTAAGCTTACTGACAATGTTACTTATCTCATGTTTATCCTGAGATTATTGCAAATGAGTTGATATAAAAGATTGAAAGAAACACATATATCCATACCTGGGATTTTTGTACTGGTTAATTATTTCAAATTCTTCAGCTGGGGGAAATAGCTTAGGCTGTCAAGGGGAAACAAAGGAATATTCTCAGATAGTGGTTTTTTAAAAGATTTTTTATCCCGCCTTTATTATTTTTATATATATTTTTTATAACATTTATTTTTCTAATTATTTTTATAAACTCAAGGCATACCATAGTCCTTCCTCCTTCTATTTTCCCTACAACAACCCTGTGAGGTGAGTTGGGCTGAGGGAGACTGACTGGCCGAAAGTCGCCCAGCCAGCTTTCACGCCTAAGGTGGGACTAAAACAGTCTCCTGCTTTCTAGCCTGGTACCTTAACCACGAGACCAAACTGGCTCTCATTTATTTGTATTCCACTGATCTGACTGCTCTGTCACTATATCACTTATGTATGGAGTGATATAAATATTTTTAACTACAGTGGTACCTCTAGTTACGAACGCCCCTCCTTATGAATTTTTCGAGATACAACAGCTCCGGCCCCAAAAATTTACCTCGACTTGCGAACTTGCCTCGACTTACGAACCGGATCTGTGGCCATTTTCCGCCCGTTCCACGTGGTCCGTGGCCATTTTCTGCCCATTCCACGTGGTCCATGGCCATTTTTCCGCCTGTGCCACGTGGTCCGCGGCTGTTTTTCCGCCCTGCCGCGTGGTCCGCAGCCATTTTCCGCCCCTGACACGTGGTCCGCGGTCATTTTTCCGCCCGTGCCACATGGTCCGCGGCCATTTTTCCGCCTCTGACACGTGGTCTGCGGCCATTTTTCCGCCCTGCTGCGTGGTCCACAGCCGTTTTTCCGCCCCTGACGCGTTGTCCACGGACGCCAGAATGGATTAACGATAATTACATTGAACCGTATGGGAAAATTTGCCTCGTGTTGCGACCAATTCGAGTTGCAACCAGAGTCACGGAACGGATTAAATTCGTAACTCGAGGTTCCACTGTACATATGCATTTTGAAAGAAACCAGAGCCAACTAGAGTCCTGTAATGAACAATTTCACAAGCACACTATCTGTGGACCATATACCACCAGAATATATGATAGGGCACATAATAAACACTGACTTATCACTAAAAAGAAGAATCTTCCCTTATGAAACTCTAGAGTTATTACCACTCAAGGCAGATCAGAAGGGAGCAACATTTTTAATAGCCCTGAGAGTACCTCAAGATTGTATCACTGAAATTTGTTGGCAAATGACTATTTTGGACAGCAACATTTTCACCGATTTTAAAGAAATTGAGTGCTAATCTGGTCAAGCCACCCTTAGACCATCTGTTGGAAGCACAGGAAAAAATAGTAGCATCCGTCCAGTGATGTCACTACATTACTACCATACCTCCTTGGTCGTAATTTTATTTATTTATTTATTTATTTATTTATTTATTTATTTAGTAAAGAAAATACTTGTAACAAGGTTACAAGTATAGATGATACACATAAAGATAAACCCAATTCAGTGCTTTGTATGTTTCAGTGAAGAGTGAATTGTGCATGCTGGATAGGCAAGCTCTGGAATGATGATACAACATTTACAGACGTATTAAATTGTCCCCATTTGCATTCTACCATGGCATAGTCATGTCTTCACAAAACCTATTTTCCCCCTTGGCTCCATTATGTTGCCCTTAGCTTGTCCCCAGCCCATGAATGAAGCAATCTTAACTCATCATTAGGCACAAAGTCTTGCTTTCTCCTTAAGCCCTCACTACCTCGTTAGAGCTTTTTGTCACCTATTAATGTGGAGTTAAGGTCAGCTGACCTGTTATGGGTATGATCCAAAGTATTGAGGACCCTTCCCTCTAGTCTCTACCACAGCCCTTCTTTTCCCAGGACTCGCCTTCCCTATGAAGCCTTTATTTCCTGGATTCCTTTCATACCATCACTCTCCTCCCCTTCTCCTTTTTGACACCAACAGTGTCAAAAATAGAGGAGAACAGACCACTATTATTGGCGGGGGGTGGGGGGGAAGAGAAGAGTATGCTAATCCACTTAACAGCTGTCATGCTTGATTCAGCCTAATGACTGTACAGTTAGGCTTCCCATACTCTCAGTCCCTTATTTTGGAATATACTTACTCAGCAGTAAATGCCTGGGCACAACTTGGCTTGTTTAGATACTTTATTGCTGACCAAAAAGAAAGTCAACTATGAAAGGAGATCTGCCCACTGCAGTAAACAGCAGTCAGAGCCTATATGTCTGTCAGTTTTAAATTCTAAGATTTCCCCACCTGTCTGTCCCTGTGCATGGATATTTGGCCATTCCCTTCAAGGTTATATATTTTTCCTTAACTGCAGCAACCTTTTTTTCTTTATTGCAGTGTCCAGAGATTAATGAGAGATGTTGAACTGGGCTTTTACTGTTTACTTGACAGTTTGCTTGTATTTTTAAGTTTCAACCACTCCCTTCTTCCTCATTGGGGAGATCATTGCCCAGCAGTTACCGGGTTTCGTTCATCCTGCTCTACAGACCTAACTAGTTGCACAGTCATAGCAAAGCTTGCCTTCCTCTTCTCTGGTGCTATTTCTGCCCTAGTGGCTTCCCTTGTGTGTGTGTGTGTGTGTTTAATCACATTATTTTACCTTGGGACGACCAAATGGGATCTGATGGGGGAGTGGGGGGGGGGGGAGGAACAGACAAGTCAGCCTAGAGAAAATAGCCAGTCCTGAAGTGAGACCGACCCTATTCCTGCTGCAGTGTCTTGACTGGTAGACTGTGGACCTGCTGCTAACTGTGCTGAAAGGGAACTGCAGCAAAGCCAGAGGAGAAAAATAGTAATCTTGTCTATAATTAATTGACACAAGATAATACCATTCAGCAGTGACTTCAAACACATGCAACAGAGGCAAGATAGGGATTGTAAAAGGGATTGTAAATTGTAAAAAGCGTATTTTATGCCAGCATAGTTTTATGCTGACTGAAGGATGGTGGAGAGCATTTTAACTCAATAGTGGGGAAAATCCCTGAATAGTAATGTCCATACACTTGAGCTGCTTCCTTCCTTATATATTACTTAATGGCTATTCTAGAGATCCTTCAGATCCTCTCAAAATCTGCTTAGGACTGTCCTCCAGTCTTTTGCAGCAGAATTTGAGAGTCCACAGGATGCTGCAGGAAAAAAAAGAAAAAGAAAAGAATGAGGGAAAAGCCCAAGGTGAAACCATATCTGTGCATTTGTATGTTGAACGAATAGTCACAATATTGGATTGGTATTCTGAATTTCTAATTTTAAGTTTCATTACATTATGTTGATAGTGACTAAGACGGTGTAAATTTTTATTCTCTCTGTTGTATTTTCTGGCACATGATGTTTTCTTCAGAAAAAAATGTCACTCCACAAACTGAACATGAGGAAACAGATTCTTCTCTTAGTGATGTACTATGAATACTTATCGCAGTGTTGTCCAAACTTGGCCACTTTAAGATGAGTGGACTTCAACTCCCAGAATTCCCCAGCCAGCCATTAATCTCATCTTAAAGTGGCCAAGTTTGGACAACACTGACTTAGCGTAAACCCACTAGAGCTAGCTGCATTATCCCAGTTGCAAAATAAGCATTCTGAAATAATAATGAGCTAGTTACCATAATCTTCTTGCCCTGGGAAAGACCAATTTGGTTATGTGAGCCAAACTCTTTGGTTCTCCAGCCAATTTCTCCCACAAAGCAATGCCTGTGTATCCATGGAGGAGGATTACTTGGTGCAGGTCTCCACAAATACTTGGCATCGCTAGTGCCCTCCACTGGCGAAGATGTTGCTCCTATGTAATGACAATAATCCAGTACCTTTGGTTGGTAATTACCTGTGCCATCTGGACCTTGAGAATAAAAAGTATATAATTATATGGAAGCAAAAGATTTGTTTAAAACATGTATTAATCCACTCCATATTGATATTAAACAGATTTCAATATTTTATTTTTAAAAATAGTTTTAATGTGGTGTAATATCCTTATATTTTTTTATTCTCCTTCTATCCTTTCCTTTGCATCTCACTTACACTGCACTCTACATTGGGCTGCTGTTGAAGAGTATCCAGAAGCTTCAACTGGTGCAGAATGCAGTGGCATGGGCAATTACACCTCTTCTTCGCAAGTTGCATTGGCTGCCAGTTTGCTTCCAGGTCCAATTCAAGGTGCAGGTTTTGAACTTTAAAGCCCTTCATGGCATGGGGCCAGGTTATCTGAGGGACTGCCTCTCCCTGATTACATCGGCCCGTCCCATTAGATAAGGCAGGGAAGGTATGCTATGCACTCCATCGGTCAGGGATTTGCATTTGGTGGGTCCCAGGAGATGGGCCTTCTCTGCCATGGCTCCTCCTTGTGGAACATTCTCCCTCCTAAAGTTAGGCTTGCCCCTTCCCTACTGTTGTTTAGGAAGTCCCTCAAGACCTGGTTATGTCATCAGGCCTCGTGGTCTTTGGGAACTGGAGACATTCTTAGGTGGCTCCACCATGATTGATATTCTGCTCTCTCTGTGGAGTTTGTATATTTTAAAATTTTTGATGTTTTCATTTTAATAATCACTTTTTATATTTTATAATAATTGATTTTTATCTATTTGTTGTTTTATTTAATTGTTGTATGCCACCCAGAGTCGCTTTCTGTGAGATGGGCAGCTATATAAATGTGACAAAATAAACAAATAAACAAATACTGGTACAGTCTCTATTAACTGGTTATGTTGGTTATTACCTTTAAACTCCTTCATAAATTTGGGATTGATAACAAAAAGTTTGCCTGTTCTTTCATGAGCCTGCCCAACTCACCCAAAAATAAAAATAATTTAAAAAAAACTTTCTGCTGAGTTCTCACCCATTCCCCAAACTAGGCTGGTGATAAATGAGCACAAGTATTTTCAGTGCTCAGCTTGTGGCACTCTACAGTCCCTGAAGCCTATGTGACTCCGATGCTGGTACTTTTTAGAAATTCAGTGAAAACCTGGCACTTTTTTTTATTATTGTCTTGTTCTGATGGAATTATGGCTTTGGTCTTACAGAATGGTGTCTTAAATGCTGAAATGCTTTTACTTTACATTATTTTGTTAGCTGCTTGGAGTGCCTTCTGATAGAAAACTAGAATAAAAATATTTTAAATCAATGAATAATACTGAAGCTGTAGTTGTACTATGCAGATGTCTTTGCCTTGGGGAAACAGTGGACAGGACTAGCTCAGAGAATAAAATAGTCAACTAAACTAAACTGAAGTTATTGTAGGAGGAGAATTACATTAGTCTGTGGTAGCCAAAGATTAGGGGTCCGGTAGTACCTTTTTAGATTAACAAATGTTATTTGTTAGACATAAGTTTTCATGCTACCAGACTTATTCTGAGTTCTAAATAAATTAAAGTAGTTTAGGTAAACCAGCTAAGGTAGTTACTTATTTTTGCTTAAACAAACTCTTGGGTTTTAGTACATATCGAAAGTTTATTACACAGAACACAGTTGGAGAGAGATCATCTGGGAGCCTGTTAGGATGTTTTCAGGCAAGTCCTCTCTGGTCCTTCACCTGGGTCAGCAAGGACTGTGCTAGGTGGTCTAGTTCCTGGACATCTGGTGACAAATGGACTACAGGACTCAGGACTGTTGGCTGAGCACCCAGGGCCAGCAGCTGCGGGACTACTGGAAGAAAAGTTGTTTACCTGTTGCAAATATATGAAGAAATAATGATCTGCTCTTGCAAATCAAGTCCAACAAGAAGAGGATATCTGAAAAGAATGCACCAGTTCTGGAAAGAACAACATCCAGAATCAGAAATAACAGAACAGAGGCTAGCTGATCAATGTTGATTTATAATACGAAATAAAGTATTGATAGAAGTAGAATTGGAAGAACTGCAGAGGTCTACTCAGGGCAAAGAAATCAAAGCCTTGCCAGAACTAGCTCAGATTGTAGAGGCAAACCAGGGGGAGACAACAGTACAGGAAGCCAGCATAGCTATTGAATCGTTTTCGTTCCCAAACCAGGCACCCTCTCCTCTGCCTTCTCCTCAGAAAGAACAAAGCCCTGTAACTAAAAAACAAGAAGAATGAAAACAAAGAATAACTCAGCATCTAGAACAGCACAAAAAGAACAGAATAAAATTGCCTGCATTGAAGCTTGTTACAAAGAAACAGCTAGCACAAGTATTAAAAGATGTCAGTACTGTAATATCAAATAAAAGCACCAGCTCACTGCAAGAAACAAACCAATTAATGTACAGCACGGCTGCAATTATAACTGAATACCTTGGGTGCAAAATCAACAAACAAGAAAAAAAGCCAAACAGTGCACCACTAAAATGGAAGACCGGGTTGGAAATAAGACAAGCATGCTAAAATCAGATGTAAGCAAGCTAGAACAGATGAAAGAAGAAGCTGAAGAACAAGACCAAAAAATACCTGATCAAGAAATATAACCTAGAAACAAGAAAGATCAAAAAGCACTGAAAATAATAAAGCAGCAAATAACAGTCATAGCCAAAAAGATCAGCAGATACAAAGCTCGAATTGTACACTATAGGCAGAATCTCTAATTCCAGTCAAATCAGAAACGTTTCTACCAATTCATCAGTGGAGAGACTGCAATGAACTAGTCAACACCTGCCAAAGAAGAAACAGTGCAGTTCTGGGCACAGCTATGGGACAACCCAAGGAAATGTAGCAAGAATGCAGCTTGGATAAAGGAGGTGGATAAGAATAAAAAAGAAGATGAAATGAAAGAACTTGTAATAACAGCAGACATGGTAGAGAAAAGGGCAAGGAAGATCAAGAATTGGTCAGCACCAGGTGAAGATGAACTGCATGATTTTTGGTTGAAACATCTGACTGGTCTGCACCAATTCATTGTCAAGCAGTTTAACAACATAGTGCAAGGAGGTAAAATTGACGATTGGTTAACATCTGGCAAAACTTACCTAATAACGGGTAACAACAAAAGGGCAGCACCAAGCAACTACACACCAATTATTTGCTTGCCAGCAACTTTCAAATTGCTAACCGGTGTGGTAGCTGATGCAATCCAACAGCATCTAGTTGAAAACAAGCTCTTTCCATCTGTGTAGAAAGGAAACCACCCAAACTGCAGTGGAGCAGATCAGCTCCTAATTGACAAGATGATTTTGGAAAACTGCAAGAGAAGGAAGACCAACCTGAATGTAGCTTGAATTGATTACAAGAAGGCATTCAATTCCCTGCTGCATGATTGGATAATCAAGTGCCTAGAAATAATCGGAGTCAGTAGAAACATCAGAAGCTTTGTGCAAAGATCAGTGGCATCATGGAAGACTCAGTTGCTGGTCAATGGTGATAGACTGGGAGAGGTTAATAGCAAGAGGAATCTTTCAAGGAGACTATCACCACTACAGTTTGTCATTGCATTGATTCCTCTGTCAACAATACTGAACAAGTCAGGCCATGGCTATCAAACATCAGAAACATCTGCTAGGTTATCCACCTCCTTCACATGGATGATCTGAAGCTGTATGGAAAAACACCATCTGAAATATAACTGCTGCTCAACACTGTCCTAATATACAGCCAAGATATTGCAATGGAGTTTGGACTGGACAAATATGCTACCAACCATCAACAGAGGAAAAATAGTGAAAACTAAGGAATCAAGATGCCCTATGGAAATAACATCAAGAACTGGATGAAGAAGATCACTAGAAATACCTGGACACCCTTCAAGCTGACCTCATCAAGCACACTGAAATCAAGAACGTTAGTAGTGAATACATCATGAGAATGAAGAAGATCTTAAAGTCCAAACTCAGCGGAGGAAATACCATCAAAGCAATTAACACCTGGGCAATTCCAGTTGTTAGATACACAGCTGGAATAGTGGACTGGACTCAAGCTGAACTAAAAGCCCTGGATAGGAACACCAGAAAAATAATGACAATGATTCATGCCCTTCATCCAGGCAGTGATGTTGATAGACTATTTACCAAGAAGCATAGATGGGCATGAAATGTTGCAAATACACCAGACAGCTAAAGAAGAAAAAAGGGAATTGGAAGAATATCTGAAGGACAGTGAAGAAGATGCACTGAAGCTAATACATCATGAAAGCTTACTGAATGCTGAAAAGACCAAACTGGCCTATAAGGAAGACCAAATGCAAAATAGGAAAGAGACATGGCAAGGCAAAGTATTACATGGCCAGTACACACACATACACACACACAAACTAGCAGGCAAAGCAGATAACAAGACCTGGCAATGCCCAAGAGCAGGAAAGTTGAAGAAAGAGACAGAGGGGCTAATTCTGGCTGCACAAGACCAAGCCTTAAGAACAAATGCATATAAAGCCAGAATTGAGAAGATAGCAACAGACAGCAAATGTTTCCTCTGCAAAGAAGCCAGAGAAACAGTAGACCACCTAGTTAGCTGCTGCAAGAAGATTGTACAGACTGACTACAAACAATGGCATAACAAAGTAGCAACAATGGTGCATTGGAAAATCTGCAAGAAATATCATTTGCCTACAAGCAAGAACTGGTGGGATCACAAAACAGACAAAGTCATAGAAAATGAAGAACTAAAGTGCTCTGGGACTTTAGAATTTAGAGAAGCACCTGCCACATAACATCCCAGAATTAACAATAATAGACAAAGACAAAGAAGTCTGGATAGTGGACATTGCAAAACCTGGAGACAGCAGAATAGAAGAGAGAGAACTGGAGAAAATCAGAAAATACAAAGAATTGCAAGTAGAACAACTGTGGCAAAAGAAAGCAAAGATAATACCAATAGTAATAGGTGCCTTGGGTACAATCCCAAAACATCTGGAGCACCACTTGAACACCATCGGTACTGACAAAATCACCATCAGTCATTGCAAAAGGCAGCTTTACTTGGAACAGCTTACATCCTGCAATGATACCTTTGACACCATCAAACAACAAATCTCCCTATCTCAGGTCCTTGTGAAGGACTCGATAGGTGGATAAAAATGCCAAGTCTAGTCTAAATATCTGGCTTTGTGACCAACAATAATAGAAGGCAGCTTCTTTGAGGAGACTGTTGCTTTGCCCAATGAATGAAATATAATGAAAATGCTCTTTCTCTGATGCCTTGGATCTAGCTAGCAATTCAGAAATTATCTAGGGGCTAACCAGTCTTTTTAATGACTCTTGGTAGAATGACCAAGGCATACTCTAGTGTTCACCAGTTGTGCCATTGTTTTAAAAATATGGAGGAGGTTTAAAGAAAAAAAAAAAAGAGGTTTTTGGCATAGCTCAGCTTGCCAGATACTTTTAGGGGGTAGTTCTACCATATACCAAAAGACCAGAGTTAATGTTAATTGTGAAATTTTTATTCTCTGCAGAAATTATTTTTTTGGGGGGTGGGTTTGTGAATTAAGGAACATCTACTGGTTTAACTCCAATCTCCATGTTCAGTGTCACATAGGATTCTATGTGCTTATCCTTGCCAAGTCAAGTCCCTCTATATTGTTCATACTCTACAAGATTGGAGGTTAGGTTCCTGTACTAAACACACTTGAACATATGGAGATTGATTATGAACAATAGCTGAGCTCTTGCATTCTCCTCCAGCCCATAGTTCATTTCTACGGGGAACCAGCTTGGAGGTTTTGTTTTGTTTTTTGGTTATTATTCTGAACTAGAATTAATATACTGCAGCTAGGAATGGGAAACTTCTGGCCAAATGTATTCCTTTCTTTTATTTTATCCAGTCCTGGCATTTCAAGGGACTTCACCACCACCACCACTCCAGAAAGGAGTAGTGGTGAGAATGCAGGTCCCACTGGTACACAAGCAGATTTGTGGTGTCATGAAAGGGCATACATTATCAGTTATTTAATTTTCTGTTGATGTATTTTTCTAGTCAGGTAGGAAGGAGGAATTTGTGTGATTTCTTTTTGCCCTATGTGGTTAGTTTTATATAGAATGCATCTTGATCTGATTTGATCTGAAGGTTGGGGCAGGGGGGAAGTGGCTGTTGCCACCCTATCTCAGGAACAGGGGCTCTGAAGCCAACTCTGGAAGCCAGCAAATATCTAAACATTTTCCAACATGTCCAACACCAATGTTTCATCCTTCCTGTTTCAAAGGTATATTCCCTGATGAAAGGTGCAGGTATCTGCTTTCTCATGTTGCTTTCTCCCAGGATTTCTCTTGGTCAGTAGCCGGAGTTTCAGCATTTATCTGTATCCTATCACTACTTTCCTAGCAATAATATTAAGAATACAATCAATCAATTAATTAAGTAATGTGTGTGACATACAGTTGACATTTTTGTAGGAATACACATACCCATACATGTCCATGCTTTAGTTGGCAAAAGAGAATTGTACAAAGAAAATGTTACTCCAGAGATAAGGAATATAAAGTATGTATGGTACATGCATGCATTTGCAAAATCCTGTTTGCAAATTAAAGGATTATGCTAGCAATTGTCATATTACATATACTGTAAATACTGTTTATAGCCCTCATTTAGCTGGCAATTCAAGAGTCAGTACCACTGCAAGCAAGTCATTAATTTTTAGCTAGAGTCAGGGGAGTTTTAACTTTTTCAAAATAAATTTGCTCTCTGATGCTGAAGATTGTAGTAGTACTGTATCATGGTACAATATTCTCTTTCTTAAAGATCATAAAGGCTGGAAAGGCAGATTACAAGTTGAACAGTGAGACCCAACTAAGCTCTGGAAGATAAAAGCATTTTAGGAAGTAGGGTGGTAATCTGATTCTGGAGGAAGGAATTCTGACTATCAGTTGCAGGATTTGAATTGTGTTTCTTTTAACAGTTGTAAATAAATGCATATTACAAAACACTAATGAGCTGCCTATAACAACAGCTTCCTAAATGGACAACTGACAGACTGCATGTGGCCAACCAGGCCCAATATTGTGAGTTTTAGAGCATTCTGAGACTGCCTCACTGAGATTTGGTGGGGTGTGTGTGTGTATGTGTGCACTGTTATCACTTTTATCACTGCCCCTATCAGAGGTTTAAAAATGCTTAAGCAAGAAAGCCTAGCTTTCAGCTACAAAAAGTTGCTGCCTCTGGAATTAAATGGAATTAAACTAGAGCATTTACTATGCACTTGAAATTTGTCACTGCTCAGAGAATGGGAAAGCTGTATATTACCATTTAATACCAGCTGCTGGAGAACAGCAGTAAAAATAGGCTACTGCCTGTCTGGTGACCACTAGACAGCAAACATATACAGAAAACTCTAATCATTTCCTGCCATGTAGTACTTGTCTAGAACACAGATAAGCTAGCCTGTTTGTGAGTTTTCCAGGTGTTCCGTTGTGTGACATAGAAGGTTGGACAAGATTTGAGACTAATTTCTTACCTTCTTATGATGACTATAACATCATAAGAACAGAAGACATTAGCCTCAGACTTAAAGCTGGAATTTGATTCATACTTTTAGGGAATAAGCCCATTTTATGTCAACAGGAGCAGAAGTTTTTCCAAATTTGTTTTAAATGAGCTAGAGTTGAAAAAACTAGGAAAGCATCTGAGAGGAAATATTGAGTAGATTTTGGAGGCATAGTACTCTTTTATCTCAGATGGCTTAACACAACTTGATATCATGCTAACATAAGCATTTCTAGTGGCCACGAGGGTTACTAGAATCCTGTACAAATGCTTGAGAAAAGTAAAAGGGAAATGCAGAAGTGAAGAAGGGTTGTTTGGGAACCCAGATGAATTGGAGAACAGAAAATTGAAAGGGGAAATGGACATTTCATCCCATGGGTAAAAAGAATACACTGCCCCATAACTCGTTGCATTAAATACATTATTTATACATCCTAGATATCATTACCTGGGATAACTCAAATCATAGGAGAAAATCTTAAGTGAAGAGGCAGTGAGGAACAAGGCACAAGACTGTATAAGCACCCCTTTAAACCATCAGAAGATTTTCTTCTAAATAGTGTTTGAAAATGGAAACAAGATGAGTATCTGAAAAAAGGAATTTCCATTATACTGAAGTGAAAGGCAACAATGGTTACAGAAACGTGTATGCACCTGCAGACGCTACTTGTCTATTTGGTAGCAGCAGTTTTCCTTACTCTGCAACCACAGAGCATGAGCCCCTCCCTGTGCCTTGACAAGGGACCATACACAAAGGATACACAAAGGATAGTATAATAGAGATATACTGTACCTCTGACTATGTGCAGAATGCCTGAAGACCTGTATCTTCAGCTTTTTTTTAAGAAATGGCAGTTCTTTTGTCATAAAAGTGACAGCATACAAGGATTTCATCCCAAAAAGAAATGTTTAAATGGCAAATATTTTCCCATGATTTAATTTTCAGTCCAAAACTCCAAAAACATTTTTACTGTTTGGAACTGCAGAATGTTTCCTGAGAGTTTTTTGTTTTTGTTTTTAATTACAGAGCATTTCTTGTAACTCCAATTCCAAGCAAAATTCCAATTTGCTTCCTTTATTTTGACAGTACTGCTTTTTTTTTTTAAAAAAAAAACACCTTGTTTTGTTTATTGCCACAGCTGGATGACATTGTTTTGAAAACAGTCCCCATGTGTGTTTGCTATTGCTTTTGCAAACCTTCACAACTTTTACTGTTACTGTATGTGGTTGTCCCTACCACCACCAAATCTTACGATAATACTTCATATCTGATCATACTACACCTTTCCCAAAGCCCTGGCAATACACCTGGACTCCATCTTGTATATATATGTGCACACCTACTCAATGGAATCTAGGGTGTAATCACAACAGCTGCTGAAACATGGATGAAGGTTGTGTGGCAGTAGATGTAGATTCCTCCCCCGCTTGATCAGGTTCTGTAATTTTCATTTGTTCATGCTCTTTTAGCTGTATGATTAGTGAACAGATACTTACAGACTATGATGCAGTTGTGTTATGTAACTTTATACATGATGCTTCAACTGAGCATCAGATTTCTTTCTCTGGGCCATCTGTATAATTAATGCTATTGTTTTTATATATTTAGAATTAATTTCTTTAAACCAGTAATGGAATGGAAGTTATTACCTGTATATACTGTTCTTTTCCCTGAATCAAATACTGGGGGGGCAGAAGACAAAGTACACCTTTTTGCCATGTCTTCAGCAGCCGGCCACAGACTTCAGTGTCACCACTTTGAGTTCTTGGCAGGCTCCACTTGTTCTGAGTGGTACAGCAGCTGCTGCTTCCACCTGCCTCGCTAGACAGTGCAGAGAACTGTAAGCCAAGCAGCTTGGCAGAGACTGGCTCTTAGATGACATTTTCTACATTATGACATATCGTTCTTGTGACCCTGTAGGCCAATAGGAGTCCTTCGCTGGCTTCCTCCAACTGCATAGCAAAGGATCTAAACTCTAGAGCACTTTCATTACTTCTGGTTTTGGAGGTTTTCTATTTCTTCTAAAGCTATCATATTAATTGGCAGTGAAATAACTGTAACGAACAGAGGCTTGCAGGTTTGTTCATGCTTTTCCTAATATCAGCTCCAAAAGTAACAACAACAAAATGTGATCTTTTGTACTGTATCTCCTTTACAAGATTTTTGTCTTTACCAGTCATGGACAATAATAATATTGACCAATTAATCATTACCTGGCTTCACACATTGTATTGAGCTGTGATGTGGATTGAGTGGTTTTCACCTAGCATGATGGTGTGAAGCTAATCTACTGTTTTTTGTTCAATAATCCATAGCTATCAGAATAATATTTTAGTACAATATGTGAATTCAGCCATTGCTTGTTATTCCAATGTCAGAAGAGGCTTCTGTTCTCCAGCAGTACAAAGGATTTTTGCCTGTACGGCAACTTTTATCCACCATGGGTTTACTTCTCAGATACTCTCTGAAGCCAAAAACAGACAAACAGACAAACAGCAATCAACCTACTTTCCTTTTCCTTTTTTCTCATGGAAGCAGTATGGAAACTGAATAATTCTGCCTTGAAGTATAAGGCTGATCTGAATATTTCTGTCTGATCTTTCATTCAGTTGATAGGTTCTGGTCTCACTAGCATTTTAAAAAGGGGCAGTTTTTGTAGCGAGGTATGCTACAAAGTAGATTGATCTGTTTATTTCCAAGAGTGCTCAAATGGGTCCTACACATGTTCTTAGGAAATAGACATGATGGACAGCTGCAGTACTGCTTTATTTGGAAGGGTTTCAGTCTGCTCCAGAAAGGCAACAACAGTATGCAGAGGTAGTACAGAAAGCCCTGAAGGAGGCAGATAGTGTTGTGGTAAAGCTGCATTTTGTTAACTTTTATTTCCCCATGGCACTTAAATGGGCAAACTCCACCAGCAAGGATTTTTGTGAAAGTACCTTAATAATGTTTTGAAATTTTCAAATATGTCCACCATCCTCAAAAAAATAGGAACCCCTTATTCAGTCTGATACAATTACACTGCATATTAAATACAATTTATTTATGGACTGTTTTTGCACTGGCCAAGTACAGAACTTAAATACAGTTTTCTCAGATTAACGCTACCTTGAAAGAGACAATGTTATGATTTGAAGCTATAAACCTGGCACATTTAGGAGAGCAGCAGCTACTTCCTAGTCAATCGAGATGTCTTCCAGAGTCTGGGTTTAGGATATTGGCTAAAATATGCATTCTGGTACGCTAGCTGTGCTGCCTTCTGCCCTGATCAGCTGATTTAAACAGGAATAGATTACTGCAAATGAGAATGACCTGTCTTTTCAGCAAGGTCATGCAAGTGTTGTATAAAGTGGTGATATTCGTGGCAGAATTGTATGTCTGTAAAATGGATTTGATTTTCTTTTAATCACAGTTGCTTTGGAACATAATTTAGCCAATTTGCATAGCCATATCATAATGGACAATAAGTCACTTGAATGGATCTGAATTGTGTCCACTCCAGGTTGGTGAAAAATGTATCTGATTAGATTCATACTTTACAAAAAATTCAGCATTTATCTTAATGCAGCAGGTAAAAATGTATATTAACTGAAACATAAATTTTAAGATACTTACGGTATATAAACTTTTGTTACAAACTGTCATGGGTAATATAGTATAACAAAATCAACAAAATCTATTATTATTAATAATAATAATAATAATAAGCCACCCAACTCCCAGGAACTCTGGGCAGTTTACAATTGTTAAAACATTTTTAAAAAACAAAGAACAATACAGAAAACATGAAAACAGCACAAGACAAAGGGACAATGATGGCAGAAGGGAACAGAAAGGAAGAAAGGAACAGAGAGGAAGAAAGGCTTGGCTGAACAGCCACATCTTTCAGGCCCTTCGAAGTCCCAGTAGGGTGGAAGCCATTCAGATTTTGGGGGGAATCTCATTCCAGATGGTAGGCACTGCTATAGAAAATACATGCTTCCAGGGTCCCAATAGGTAGCACTGTTTAATCAATGGAACCTGGAACGCACCAACCCTATAATAAAAAGGCTAAGTTCATACCACAAATGAAACAAAATCAAAAATAGGCTGTGTTCACACAACATATTAAACTGTGGTTTCCTTAATTATCTTTTGATCAACTATTATTGGCTAAGTTCACAAATACAGTGAAGCCATTAACTATGGTTCACAAAGTACATTTGCTGTGTTCACAAAACAAGTTAAATCAGAACCAAATAAACCACATTGTAGATAAGAGTATTATGTGAGCTCAGTTTTAAACTCAAATAGAGGTTATTTGAGATATACGAAAAACTCAGTTCCCTCCGTGCATTAGGTGTGTGAAGGAAATCCATGTGATTAAAGTTATTCTTCCCCAAGCTTCACTGACATCCATATGTTTGGAATAAATACTTGTAGGAAGAAAAATCATTCATATAGTTTTCCCTGTAAGAATCAGTGTTCCAGATTGTTGTTACCATATATGCTGTTCATCATAGCAATAACTGAGTTGAAGAGTCCGGGTGTATGTCATGTTAAATATATATTGTGTGTGGCTGCCTTTCAATTTTTGTTCCAGAATAAGCACAGAATATCTAATCTACATTAGTATCATAGCATGCAGGGAAATGTTTATTTTTCCTCTTCCAGCTGAACACCATCTCAGAATTGGCTATGTTTGATAATGGTTACCAATAATAAATCCCTATTGGAAGATTTTTCCTATTAATAATTGCCACATGTCTGTGATTTGGAAGGATTAGGGAGGGGGGGGGAAAGCACTAAGCCTCCCCATATACTGCTGAAAGAAAGCAGGCAAGATGCTGTGAACTGCAGCTGACAGTGACAGAACCTTAGTTTTCCTCTTGAGAAAGCAGAAAATGAGGACGCTCAACTCATACTACAGTCCAATTTACCTTTCTTTTGTATTGCTTTAATGCAACAAAGAAAAATGAACAAGACATATGAATAAACAAAGAACCAAGAAACAACCTCTTAAAATAGATGTAACAGAATAAAATACAACAAACCATTATACATGTTTGAAAACGTAAAGAATCTCAGTTGCTGAAAAACAAATTACACCTCACACAGAAACATATTATCCAAGTGAACCTGTGGTATCATGCATGTAAATCCGTTTCCAAAAACACATTTTGTAACGGTCCAGGCTGAAAAGATCCAGAGTTGTTCTTTGATGGAAAAACTACAGTTTTTGAAGTATTATTTAACAAAACTGACATTTTAACTCTTCTCCAAATTTAATGCATGGTATCAATTTTTTTCAGCTAATACAGAACAATCAGAGGGCAAGACCAAATCATATCTTCAAATTTACTGTTATTTCAAGCATAGAAAAATGGACAACTAACTCTTTTTAAACATTCACTGAGAAGTCCAATAAACTTGATTAATCTCATGTTAAAATTCTAAGAAAAATTTAACATTTAAAAAAAACCCTGAGACAACTGATTTGATAGAGTTGGAAGCCCCAATTCTCTATTCCAACTTAACAATATTTATTTTTGTAAGATTCTTCAGTTGTCAATAAAACTGAATAGTTTGTCCTGCTTCTAAAAAAAATCTTTAATATATTAGAGTCAGGAGTGTCAAGGGCCATCAGTGCATCTGGTCCAAAGAGAGAACATAGTATGTTTTAGCCAGATAAATTTTGCTTGCTATGTGTTTATCATATCTGGGCTGCAAAAATCTAGACAACAAAAAGACAGTAGAGAGTCAGAATTTTCTGTATCTTTTTCCTGCAATCTAGTGGGTGTCCAGATTTTTGCAGCCCAGATATGATAACTGTATGTTTTAGCACAAATATCCAACACCCCAAAGGGAGGGATTTTTTGTTTATTTTGACCTTGTTTTATGGGGACTCTGTATCCCACAGTGGATGCTCAGTGTGACAATAGTGCAATGAGCACAGTTCTCCTTAGACAAGTCTTTCTCATTACAACAGAAGTATTTACTATGTACTAATAAGGGTGCCATTTTAAGAACTTTTATATTAATAGTAATTTGATGTGGAACTGTTATCAGGTGATGCTTAACTTTATACTGTTAAAAAAAAAAACTGCAGTTTTCTGCCTTTAAAGCTCTTGTTAAGGATCTGGAAGGATTGGTTGGTTGTCTACCCCCGAATGCCAAAAATTATGTTCTAAATAGATCATAAAATGTGTATGTTTGGTGGTATCTTCCATAGCTGGATAAAAACCGATCTGAAGAACCCTTAGTATAGAATGACTACCAGAATAATTGGCTTTCTACTTTTCTAGTGGTATCAAAGCATCTCTCTCTCTCTCTCTCTCTCCCTCTCTCTAAAAAATCTACTATTTCTGCCCAAGGATGATTCTGCAACCCACCCCCCCTTGGTTAATGACTACTGTTGGCATTATCTCTCTGGTGTCTTGCAGTTAATTGCTTTGTTCTCTAGCTTACAGTAATTAAAGAGCACTGAAATACAGTCTGAGATCTGCCTATTTCTTTTTTGCCTGTTTCTTACTGACTGAATTGGGCAAGTGCAAAATTTAATCCACCAACAAATTCTTTAAGCTTTTTCAGGAATTCTAAGTGCCTCCTAGTTTTAATCATGTACCTTCCCAACTGAATCACTGAATGACCTAGGAGCCCTGAAAATCTATTGTACTTGGTTCCTGTCCTAAATGTCAAATTCCTTATTCAGTATTTACATAGGCCCAGTTTCTGTCTGGGGGCTCTGTTTGTAAAAAAAGGGTTAGGGTTTATTCTTGGCTGAGTCCCATATTTGATTACACATACTATTAGCCCTGGGACTACCCTTCTCTTATTAAGAATGTAAGACCAAGGCTTTTGTTTGTGTTTTAGCTCACATCTATGTTGCATTTATTCCCAGCCGTAATGATAACTTTTGAGAAGTTGACTAAAAGCAAAGTTCTTTATTTAATCAACTGATGGTAAACTTAAATTTAGCGTAGAAAGTATTGTTCATTTGACTTTAAGGCTTTTTTTTTAAAATCAACAACTCTGTATTCATGTTTATATTATGCTTATTGTAGACTGCTTTGAGTTTTAAAAATAAGTTTATAAATAATGTCCATCTGTATTAACAGTAGTGATGGCAGTCTGTGCTCATTTATAATTGCCTTAAATACATTTTCAATCCCCCAGAAGCCTCTGTCAATCTTCCTTCCTTCCTTCCTTCCTTCCTTCCTTCCTTCCTTCCTTCCTTCCTTCCTTCCTTCCTTCCTTCCTTCCTTCCTTCCTTCCTTCCTTCCTTCCTCCCTCCCTCCCTCCCCCACATGCCCCCTTCATCTAGGGGAGAGTGTTCTCTTAGTTTTCTCACTGCTTGCAAACACTGTCCTCTGATTAACATGCATGTTCTTTCTTACAACATTCTTTTCGTCCCTTCACTATTATTGTAATTGGTTAAATGCTGAACAGTAGTGTTAACAGCATGACTGGGGGAGCCTTTATCAAAGACAAGCTGTTTTTCCATTTTTAAAAAAATATTTGGAGTGCATAGGATTATATTATAAAAATGAGTCAATTATTTTATATATCTGTCTAGGGCTGATATAAAGAAATAGGTTAGAACACAGCACAAGCATACCCTCTCCTTGGATTCCTGCATTCTGTCTATGAATCTGCCATTTTGGCCATTCTACTGATCTTTATTAACTGAATGAGTTTTCTGCCAGTGGATTTGCAATATTCTGCATACTGACATTATTTCTCAGCTTTTTCTATATTTGCATATCATAGCATGGCTTTCATTAAATCTTATAGCTCCTTGGCAAAGTCAGATGTAGGATTCCAACTTTAGTTCTTCTCATGCAGAGAAGGAGCTTCATCTTTAAAAGATTTATAAAGCAATAACATTCATGTGATAAGCATAAACACAAAATGAAAGTATCCTTTTTAAAACAATACTGATAGTCCAATCCTGCATAAGAATCTGAAACATTATGTATACTTAGTAATAAGGACCAAATTACACATGACATTAAATGTACAGCTTGGCAATGCATGGTTGTTGTAAAACTTTTATAAGAGCTCAGGGAGAAAGATAATCAGGGTTGGGATCACATCATGACCTCTTTCCTTCCCAATGTGGGGTGGTCTCAATAAAACCTCACTGAACTTGCTATTTGGTACAGGCAATTTTTTTCCCTATTGCCATGTACTTTAAATGGCTAAGGAAGGAAACAAATGAATCTCCTACGAGATGGCATTCCAGAGTTTGAATGGAAGGTGCCCTGCTTCTTCTGAAGCTACTCCATATTTCCTTTTTAAAAAGACGTGTTATGGAAAGAAGATGATAACACTTGTGAGGTTACAAACAGTTGTCAGTGACATCTGGGCCCCCATTAAATTCTATGAATAACACAAGGTGATGGCATTATATAAACTTGTCTCCACATTATACTAAATAATAATTTGCTTGGTCATGGTTTATTGAAGAAGCCACAATGGTTGGGTTGATACAACATGCTAAGTCAAAACCAAACAAACCCAATAATTACTGGGTTTACAGGACGTGCCAAGCCACAATGTGGTTTATTCAGTTTCTGTGTAATGTTTACATATATACAGTCATTATGGTTTATGAAACAAACCATGGCTTAGTATGAAACAAACCATGGCTTAGTATGAAAACCCAGCCTTTGGCTTGGTGTATTGTGTAGGCCAGCCAAATGACTTAATCCTTTTCAGTAATTAAGGAGAAGCATTTTATATTAGCTTAAATGTTCATGTATTTTCAAAAGTGCATCCCTATACATTTTATAAACCACATGGATAGTCTCACAAAAACCTTCCACAACCTGGTGGATTACAACTTCTATCCCAGTCAGCCTGTGTTGCACTTCAATAGCTAAAGTGCATCAGATTGAAAAAAGCTGCATTAGGACTTAAACAACATATTGTTGTTCAAATACAGGCAGTCCTTGCATAACGTCCACTTGTTCAGTGACTATTTGAAGTTACAACAATGTGGAACGAGGGGAACTTATAACAGGTCCTCGTAGTTGCAGCCTTCACAGTGTCCCTGCAGTCACATGATCACAATTTGGGCACTTAACAGCAACTGGCTTTCAATTACAACATTGCAGCATCCTTCGATCGCCATTTGCGACCTTCACTGCCAGCTTCCAACAAGCAAAGTCAGTGGGGAAGCCAGCAGGAGGTTGCAAATAGCAGTCATGTGAATGTGGATGTTGGCACTGTGTGGAATTAGCCTAACAATGGCAACTGGGATTGCCAAAACTGCTGTCATAAGTTGACACGGTCACGTGACGTCGCGTTGTACGACTGTATCACTTAGCAATGGAATTCCCAGTCCCAATTATCATCAGTAAGTGAGGACAACCTGTAACGAAACAGCCTAAAATGTCCTCACATCATGAATGCATATTATTGCCTGAAAAAGTACTATATGGGTAAATATGTTACTGTTTCGATAGTTCCTTTACTTTTTAGCACCAACATATATGCCCCAGTTTGGAGGAATGGAAATCTTTACAACATATTGAAAACACACTTGAATTATTGTAATTTTAATAGTATGGACAAATACCCAACATTTTGCAATTAACCTATAAAGAGAAAATAATTTGATAGCATCTGTTTCTTACTATTGAGCTTTCTTTCCTATTATTCAGTCCCATTCCATCACTGTTATGGAAATGTTTAAATGGATGTAATCATATTCAGACAATTATTTTAACAGAAAAAGTAATTAAAAGAACATGGACAGATTTTGATAACTATATTTTAAAATGTGTATGCTGTATTCAAGATGACATATAATTATTTGAAGTACTTGCTTTGTTTTAATGTTTTTGTTCCTTTTAGAAATACTTGTATTTTAATTTCAACATCCAGCAGATGTACTTGGAAATACTCTACCAAAACTATTGTATCATTTTCTGAGGTTCTAAGCTGATCTTACCTTTACTGCAGACTGTCATCACTGTGTTAAAATACATCAAATGTTCTAGACAACCATTTAAAAGACTTATATAACAGATGCTCAAGTGAGTCTTGAGATGAATAATGAAGAAAATAAATAATTTGCTTCTATTCATGAGATCAGGACATCTGTGGCATATTCACAATATGCAGGCTTTCACAAAAAATAATCTTAGGCTGAAAGATAACAAAGCATATGACTTCATTCATGCAGATGCATCAGAATTTTGTTGCAGGGTGAGGTGTGAAATGTAGACATATGGATCTGCAATGACATGGGGGAGGAAGAAAAGTGTCTGTAGGTCTCTCATTTGTTATTAACAGATCCAGAATCTCAGGCACATTACAAAATAATACTATCATTTTTGACAAGAACAGTTTTCAGAAATGTTATTTGAGTAACCCAAGCAGGACTGCTCATTATCTTTATAAGCAGAAAGTAAGACAGGCTCTCTTTCTCTCTAACCTTTGTTTTGTTTCCTTCTTTTGAAAATTACAGTACAATCCCGATAGGGATTGAAGACAAGACATCAAACAATTGGCAAACAGCTAATTTTATATTGTCAAATAAAAGACTCAGGTTCAAGATTTTACAGGATTCAAATGAATGAGGTAGACTGGCAGTAACATGCTTTAAATTGTGTTACCAAGGCAGTTGCTTAATGACAGATTGGATTACAACACTTCAGTACTGGATTGCTTCTATAGAAGGAGCAGGACTTCCATAAGGTTTGCACAAATAACTTTGTTCTGATGCAAATAGCCAAATACAATTTTTAAGGGATCATTCATTAGTAGGCAGCATTCTGATAGGATGGAATGAACGTATAAAAATAATCAGTCCAGTTTTATCTCCTCTTGCTTTGATACTAAATATTTATTTCTGTGAAGGGGAATGTACAAAGACATTTGATCAATTGAGGGACAATAATTAATATAGATGGCAAAACTTAATTATTACTAAGACAACGATGAAATCCTCTGAGACCTTCTCTTCAGGATGGCCAGAATCACCTCACTGGTTTCAATATCTACAAATAAGTAGTGCAGTCCAAAAGGAATTACAAAATTAAGATGGAGTACTAGAAGATCTGTTGAATTCAAAAATCACACAAAATGTTATCTGAAAGCCAGAAACAATGTCACAGTGAAAATTCTGCTGTTATACTACCAGTGAATATATGTTAATGGGAGAGGAATACTCTTGTGGTAAATTCTCTAGTGTTCTTTTAATGCATGACTACAGTTCTGTCAACAGTGAAACTTTAGGCAGACTTAGTCCATGAAACACCTTAGCAGGAGAAAATTTAAAAGAAAGCTGCTCCCATGATGATGGCTGCTTTAGCCACATTGTTGTGATTGAACGTAGGGTATAGTCCAAATAATCGCTCTCCTGGCAAGAGAAATATTGTACTGGATGTAGGCTTATTCACTAAAACCAATGAGGCAACTCCGTCAAGTGTAAATAAAGTTGCATTGATTTTAATGAGTCTGCTTTAAGTTAGGGTTCTAGCCCATAATTCAAATTACACCTTAGTGTGGCACTATATCTTCCTGGCCTTATATGATGCACATTTATCTCAAAAAAGAGGAATAAAGGGTTTTACAAATGTCATATAGGGTTTTAAAAATACCCTGAAGGACCTTGACATGTTCCTGGAAGCCAACGATAACTTAAGCCTATTATCCTGCCTAATATTCTTATAAAAGAATGAGCTCATTAAAGCTAGGGTGTAATTTCCACCAGCTAAAGAACAAAACCAGGAATAGCATACAGAACTTGAGATTAGTTATTGTGAAACTGCAGTTCTTGAATCAGAAGGATTCTTGCAGATGACTTTTACTGAGCTTGATTCAGCCAAAAGTCTAAACTTCTTCTCCCACAACTCCATAGGAAACATGCTAGACAAGAAGCCATGGAAGAAGGAAAATTGCATCCCTTTGGATCAGGGGACTGTTTCTTTAAGAGATCACACTTCAGCCAGAATATTGCAGCAAAGAAATGGTGATCTGAATGGAGAGACTTACATAATTAGCATGTATTTTTTGTCCACACATATTGTGTCCTTGGAGCTATCTGTGGTACTGAAAACAACTGAAAAATAGCTGTTGCCTCTTGAGGAAAAGTACACTGGCTCTTAAGCCATACAATCACCAAACAATGGACATAAATTCTTTACAACTGTGATAGCTGCAGGGCACTAATATTATGAAATCATCTGATATTTCCACAGGTGCTCACATCAGTAGTCAAGTACAGGTCTTCTCCCTATCCCACTACAGAAATTAGCCCATTCCAGTTACATTCAGACCTGTAAAGAAGTATTGCATTAGAATCATCTTGGCAGGGGTAATCTGAACAAATCCATAACAGGCTTTCATAGAGCTTTGACCTACATGGAATAAAAGTTGTTGGATAAAGTGGTAATTAGATTTTAATGGGAGCTGATCCCCCAGAGTTCTTTATAGATTCTTATTACTCCCTAAAAGGAAAAATAGTTGAACAATACCCAGCTCCTAGACCATGCCACAGGATGAGCATTTTTTTCATTCTCTAGCTGTCTTAACTTAGTTTAAATTGGATGAAACACAACAACTATGGCTTGTTTCAGTTGCACTTTAACATTAGGTAGATATGGTTACAATATATTGCCTATAAAATTCTATCCATTTACCTTTCTTAGGTTCACTGCTCTTATATCCACTAGTCTATGTGCTTTGAAGAGATGTGAGTTATATGACAAAGTGATGCTACATATGAAAAAAAGGCCCAAGATATCATTATTTATCAAGATGAGACTATTTTTGCAAAATAATACATACTGTTTAAATGTATAGGATGTAGTGGGAAGCTTTTGCCATGGTTGAGATCAGACAGTCAGAACAAAGCATGTTTGGCTAGCATATTTCCTATGGAATGATAGGATAGGAAGAGCTTACCCCTTGGCTGAATCAAGCTTAGTGAAAGTTACCTGCAAGAATCCTCCTATTGTGCAGTTTTACAATAACTAATCTCAAGTTCAGTATGCAAAAATGGAGAAGATATATTGTTAAATAAAAATATTTTTAGAAGACCCCAAATCATGTATTTGGATCTATAGAAAGATTTGAGTAGGGATGAAAACACACTAGAATTCCCCATGAAGCACCTTAAAAAAGAACAAGAAACACAGAAACAGACATACCTGGTATTTCTTTTTCCTTTTTAATTTTTTAAATTCCGCCTATATTATTTTTATAAATAACTCAAAGTGGCAAAGAAACCTAGTACTCTTTCCTCCTCCTTTTTTTCCCACAACAACAACCCTGTGCGGTGAGTTGGGCTGAGGGAAAGTGACTGGCCCAAAGTCACCCAGCCAGCTTTTATGCCTAAGGTGGGACTGGAACTCACAGTCTCCTGCTTTCTGGGCTGGTGCCTTAACCACTAGATCAAACTGGCTCTCTTTTAATCAGAGTACATTGGTTATCGTATATCTAACAAAACAATTATCTGGACACTGTTTTAATTTTCAGCTGAGCCTCATTTGGGGCTATGAGGAAAAATAATAATGAAAAACTCTCCATTTTAGAAGCTAATGGGTAGGATCATTAGTTCACCAGCCTGCTGCCTGTTTCTGTGCTGAGTTCTGTGTGCTTTGACCCTTGCCCTTCGTTTGGACCTTATGTAGCTTCTTGCTTCATGAAAGCTCTATCTGCTTTGATGCAATTTGTAGTACTCAAATGTACTGTGGCTTTACCCAAAAAAAGGATAATATACTTGAAATGCACATGTAAATGCAAAATACTGCTGTAGGCATGCCACTGGTGTACATGCAGGTTGTCTGAATGGAAAGATGCACATGGAAAGATATATAATTATAATATTGTTAATTATTATTAATTAATATATGAAATATAAAATATAATATAAACTATATAACTTGTACTTATTGAAATGCAAAATGTTTGGCTCATGTCTTTGTTTCTAATCATTGTACAGTTGCTGAGATACTCTTTATGAACCTAACGTGGACATGTGTGGTAGCAGTTTAGAAATAATGTTGATAGTACAGGAATTAAACCTGATTTAATGATAGAGATTTGTGATGTTTATATGGTTCTTGCTACATGTGCAGAAGTGCAATGAGGGACACACCATGTCAAACAGCTGTGTGTATATATATGATATTATTGAAAATGCATTCATACTCATATGTCTCATTCATGTAGAATTATAATGCCTTGCCTTAGATCTCCTCCCTCCCGAGCTGATTAAGACAATCTATTCTGTCAGGACCCTGCTAGAAACAGTTCAGCTTAACTACATTTTTATATTTACCTCATTTTCTTTTTAACCCCATTTTACTTTATCAATCCTATTTCATTAATCTTATTCTGTTATGTTATTCAAGTTTGTTCAACAACTGAAAAATAGTACATTAACTTTGTCTAAATATTATGTTGGTTATTAGATAACCAATTATGAACAATAGTCTCCCAAATCTGCTAAATAAAGCATTGTTTTCAGTTGCTTCCAAATGTTATCAAGTGGAACAGCCACCAATCTGGAAATGGTTGGCTATGCTACTGAAGACTTGCAAGATATTAAAAACCTGTAAAACAAGATTAAGAAAGAACCATTGTTGCCAAGAAAACTACATGGATGGGTCCATGATGTCATCAGAAGCTGAATGCATTTCAAAGGAGCCTTTTATTTTACCTACTGATAAAAAAGCAGGGGGCAACACCTAAGGGAGATCTAAAAACAAAACTAAAAAAACAAAAAACAAGCTAAACAGTGCTTAGCTTAGTCACCAGGAATCAAGCTTGACTTGAATTTTTTTTCTGTTTTACAACTACAGGGAGCAAAAACAACCAAAATTTTTCTCTTAATCACTGCAAGTATTATAATCTTGATATAAACTGATAATGTTGATTTTTTTGCATTATATTTGAGCATTATTTAATATTGGCTGTTTTTATTCTTGTGCATTTTGGAAATACTGTGTTTAACACAAATTAAAGAGTGGAGAACTATATCCTGGAATATGCATGGCTCTGATATTTCTCCATTCCCACAATTATATAATTCATATTTTTCAAAGAACATGCTAAAGCAGATTAACTCTGAAGTAGGGAAGTAATCTATGGAAATTTACAAGGATCCACTTTTGCTATGGAGATTATTGATGTTGGCAGTGGAACCACCTTGTCCAAATTGATTCTGCCCATCCTGTCAGATCACTGAGAGAGGGCCTACTTAGGTTGTCATCCCCACAGAAGGAAGTCTTTTTGCTAGTGGCCCTGACATTGCAGAATATCCTGGAGATACACTTGGCACCCTTACTCCTGAATTTTTAGACAGCCCCATTTAAAAAATATCTCTAATTATCTTGATGCCTAGCAGAGACGGATTATGTTATCACATTTATTTTGTTGTATTTTGAGATTGCTCAATTGAATTTTTTTGCTTTTTATACAAACCTGTTAGATTGGAGGGGATACAGAAATGTTAATAAGTATAATTAAATAAATATGGAATATGAATAATACCTGTTTCATTCATGTAACAATAGTGCTGTGTTATTACTACTGGGAACTATTATGCTTAAGTTCCCTGAAAATCAATTTTAATCACCAGATTTTATGGGGAAGATATTATTTGGAATGTACGCAATATTTTTCTTAATAGCTTGGAGCCCCAATATCCTACCTAAATGCATGAAAAAAAATCTAGTATCCTACTTCTGAGTAGATATGTATATGATTGGGAGGTTTTATATATAGAGATATAATTTAGATTTTATTGTGCTTCCAGTTTGAGGACTTACTAATACAAAACTAGGATCCCTATAAAATAATTATATTAAATAAATGTAACAGGAGCCAAACACTTTTGTCATTATTTAAATCCTTTATTCTGCCCTGTATCATAAGCCAATATTCCAATATTTCTTTCTACTGTTTAAAAGCTGTAAAACTGGATCAGCATGCTAAAGTTTTACTAACTCAGGTTTGATTCTAAACTTGTGAAAGGAATGCTTTGTAAAGACCATTGCAAGCCTGTCCTTCCTTCTCATCAATCCCAGATCCTTGATCCAGCTGGAAAGTGAAGACTTTATCCTTTCACCAAATACAAAAGAATCCCTTCTGGACAGCATGGTATGGGAGTGTCAGGAAAAAGAGTTATGTTGGTATACATTAATGTGAAATGTGAGTGTGTGAAAGAAGTGTGGACAGCAGGACTAGCAGGGCAATAGAGTTCCAGAGTGGCTGAAGATGCCAAAGGTCTCCAAGGCAGTGATGGAAAAAGCAGGGCAACCCAGAAAGACAAGACAGGGATGAAGAGGGTGGGAGGTATGATTGCCAAGCAATGGTTCAGTTGCAACAGCTTCAGAAGGGACCCTGAAGAGGCATTGAAGGCAGGTGGTGAAAGAGCAGCACTGGTGGTTGGTGGCCCAAGAAAGCCTAGCAACAAAGGTTCTGGAAGGCCTAGTAGGCAGCAACAACAATGGGTGCTGGGAGAAGCTTGGCAACTGCTGCAGCTCAACAGCTATAGTAATGTTGGCAGTGTAAGAGGAGGGCTTGTAAAGGCTTCAAAAGTATTGAAAGTCTGGCAGTGTCCACAGAACAACTCTGGCCAACAAACATGTTTAGCAGCAAACAGTCTAGGAGGGCCAGAGACAGTAAAACTCTAAGGACATAACTCAGCCTAGGCCACAACCTTTCCTGCTTGAAAAAGGGTGATGGATTAACCTAGATGGATGACAAAAGATATATATGGATAATAAATATAGAAATATAGAATTGTAGTATATAAAACATAGATATAAGAAATAAGGCATACATATAGAAGGTTGGATGTGTTTGCAAGTCTGTGGTAGTGTGTGATGTTAATCATTATTGATTAATTAAGGGAAGCTGTGACCTGGCAGGAGCAGGAAAAAGAGGAGGAAAAGTTGAAAAAGCTGCTGGTATGAGCTAAATTGTAAAAAGTCTTATTTTTAAAAAATGGATATGTCAGGCTGAGCCCAAGAACAACAGTGAAACAGTCCAATTGAGTTACGTTCCTCTATTTGCTTACACCATATAGACAGAATCTTCCCAGACTAAATCTATACTACTGCAACAAGTGGATATACCTGGGAGATTCTAGCGAGTGGCTATCCTGAATGTCTTTTGCTTCCCACTCTCCTCCTGCGGACGGTGTTGTCTTTTGTCTTCTTTCTCTTCCTGGAATGTACCGCCTCCTTCCTAATAGCTTTGATCTCTGCTTCTATCCCCCACATCACCCTCCTCTTCATAGATACATTCCATCACACATATTGTAGACAGTGAAAGGAAAAAGAAAAAAAAATATGTTTGAAGCCTAACTCTGCAAAGTTCAACCAGCTGACTTTCATGGAATGTGTTTCAGGGGCAGGGGTTGGGGAGGAAACAGTGCCACAACCTGCATGACTGAACTGACCCAAAGGTTGGGTTCTGGGTGGTCCAGGGATTGCTGACACTGGTGTGCTGCCTGAGAACAGGTATAAAAATCATGAAAGTCATCATCCAACTTCCAACCAGTATAAAAATCTATCAAGTAGACAGTGAGCAGAGAAGCAGTGGAAATAATGGTGGAGAATTAGAATGGTTTGTATCCTGCTAGCCTCTGGAATACAAGGCAAACAGGGTGCAAGATAAGATTTCTCCTGAGTGGCTTCTCTGCATCTGCAGATACTAGACACTGCCTTGGTTTTCCAAAGAGCTCCTGGAAGATGAATCTAGTGAAAAGATGTCTCAAGCTACACTGGTGAGAAGCGAACATGACCAGACACCGATATAAATTCCAACTTGAGCCTATGTTGTGGTGATAAGAGAATGAAGCAAATTTACTGCTCTGCCCTCATTATATTTGCAGCATGTCAGACAGCTGCACTGTTCAAGATGACTTGCTCCCTTCTGGGGAGAAATGGCAGGAAGGTCAGTTCAGTGTAAGTTGCAATCATCCAGCTGATAATTTTG
This sequence comes from Python bivittatus, assembly GCF_059951505.1. Classification (NCBI taxonomy): domain Eukaryota; kingdom Metazoa; phylum Chordata; class Lepidosauria; order Squamata; family Pythonidae; genus Python; species Python bivittatus. Next base: position 17,942,226 of record NW_028277034.1, on the reverse strand, counting down.
GAAATAAAATTACTTGTATTTGCTCCTAGTTAGAAGCTGGGTGGACAGGATCTGATGAGATGGCAGAGATTACATCTTGCACTGTTATCTGGGAAGTTTTTTAACCAGTGGAATTTGAGGAAGTGGGCAGGGTTGACTGTGATCATAGTTCCACCATCTGTGGACTTGACCTCTGCACCTGCTAGTTGGCGAAAGCAGTCAAGTAAGAGGCAGGAAAGTGGAGCCAGGCAATAGCAAATGCCTGTGTGTGTATATGTGCGGGTGAGTAGGTGGGGAAAGTGTCAGCAGCCTTAAAAGAGGTGCTGGTATGCATTCTCCTCAATAAGCCTACCCTGGGTTGTCTATTGCTAGACAACTATCATCCTATGTCTGATCTTCCCTTTGTGAAGAAGTTGTGGACAAATGGAACCCTGGAAGAACTGGATTATCTGGAGCCTTGGCAGCACAATTTCATTGATAAAGTAAATCTTTTTGCATACTCAATGCTCCCCTCCAAGAAAAGGAAAATAAATCTCACCTCTTCTCTGGTCTTCATTCATACAGTATAGTAATATGATGATATAATCCATATAACACTTTGCTCTGATTGTCATAGTTTTAAGATAACAAAATTAGACTTCTTTTCTCCACCATGGAAAAGAGAGCTCCTACACATCAGTATCACTGGGCACTTTTCCATTAACTTCAGTTAACTGTGGATTGCAGATGGTTATAATTTCTGGATTTTTTTTCTTTTGCCCACATTTACTTTCATCATTCTTACATTTTTCAAATGCTTATAGAGGGCATGGATTTAACTTTGGGTAATCAAAAACCAGTACTTTTATTTTTATTTATTTGTTAGGTTTACACCCTGCCTTTCCTCCAGGAACTTAAGATGGTGTACATAGCACTCTGTTTTTTTTCCATAATAAGCCTATGAAGTAGGCTGGCCCAAAGTCCTCCAGTGAATTTCTGTGGCTGAAAGTGGACTTGAATCTGCTTGTCCTAATTCAACACCCTGACCACTATGTTATATTAGCTTCAAACAGAAACAATTCAATGTTAATCATTGTTCTTGAAAGCACAAAAGCTTTTAACACATCTACTAGCCATCTCAATAGCCATTGTTTCTTCTCCTGAAATTTAATTATCAAACTTTTCCCTGACCTTTTTGTTGTTGGTTTTTTTTTAAAGGAAATGGGCACAAAGACTATGCTACATTTGTGTATGAGATCAGAATATGTAATGAATTGTGCCAAACAACAGAAATAAAATATATGACTTCCATTCAATTTTATTTTCAATTCTGAATACACCTGCTATGTATCCATAAAAGACAATACATTTAGCTATTTATACATATGCTAGCTAACATATCAATTGTTTCTAAGATAACGCATTTCAATATTAGGGAAAAAAAAGAAAAGCAGAATTTGAACAGAAACAGAATATACTGGGCTGGTGGACTGTTTAAAAACAAACTTGTACTTTTTCTTGCATATATTTTGTCTATGTGCTTAAGTCATGTAACAAACAATATCTTTGTTACAGAAGAGACATTCTTTGTCAGCAAATATGGAAAAGTTGTCCATGAGGGTGTCAGTCAAATATTAAAACCTACTATGGAATGAGAGATTATCCCATATTCTTTGACTTGATTTTTGTTTCAGTTGCTTCTTTAAGGAACTGGGGCCTATGTCAGTCATCATATATTCATTCCCTTGGTTATAACCATGAAGGAAATTTTCTGTGATTCTTCAACTGAAAAATTAGCCAAGGAACCAACAGTCTGTCACTCGGTCCTAAACAGATTATGAAAATGAAGGAGATAACTTTACTAGAGATTTCAGATAAAATGATTCAGGCAATTTTATAACTAAGCACTATATTCCTTTCACTTCTGGTTAGTATGATACCGGAATTGTAGAGGCTAATAATTGCTGTGTGCTTCTTTCTCTACCACTGCATTTTGTTTTAATTGTCAGAGTATTTTTATTTTGTTCTGAACTGTGTTCCATGCCTTCTGGGATAAGAACAAACATTTATGATTGAAAAACAAATCTGTAATTGTTTTATACTTCTATTTAGGTGTATGAAAATTATAAAAAAAGGAAAGTAAGAAGAGGCCATGTAATTGATATGCAAGATTATTGCATTATTTTAGAAAAACAAAGCAAAACACCCCAAAACAAAACAAAATGTACTGTTGATACTCTAGCAAGTTTGCACAACTTTTTCCAAGTCAAGGGATATGTTTGCTCTTACCATGCTGGTAGCTGAGTTCAAAAAGTAGTGGCTTAGACCTGGACAAAAACTAAATAAAATTTTGTGTACCTTTATTTAATTAAAATTATTTAATTTAATTAGCTGGAGAAGTCCCAGGCCTGAAGGACGAATGAGAGAGGATGTGGAAAATAAAGCCCAAAGTGGTCCCAGTGGTGGTAGGAGCACTCAGGGCTGTGACTCCTAAGCTGGGAGAGTGGCTCCAACAGATCCCAGGAACAACATCAGAGCTTTCTGCCCAGAAGAGTGCAGTGCTAGGAACAGCTAAGATACTGCGCAGAACTGTCAAACTCCCAGGCCTCTGGTAGAGGATCCAAGATTGAGGAAGACACATACCACCCATAGGGGTGAGAGGGGATTTTTTTGTATATAACTAATATCACATCTCTTCATATTTCCATTTAATAATTTTCCCCTTGTGTCACATTAAACATTTTAACTAGGTAATACTTTTTAAAGATCTTTGGGAACTATGCTCCAAGCTTCTTGGAGATTCAAGTGACCTTACGGCGTTAGGTTGTGCATCTCTCTTCTACAGCCTTCATACTTTAAGTAGTTATGGAATATTTGAATATTATGTTGTTATTGTAGGCAGAACTCTTTGGCTGCTTTTGTTTTAAAATCCTTTCTATGAGACATTGCTCTGCAACACTCAACTGGAAACTGAATTAAAGCAAGAATTTAATATAGTACAACACCTTACACTGTAATAGTTTCTCCCATTGGCCATTCTGTAGTTTTTACTCTCTGTCTTGCCCATCTTGTTGCTCTATCTTTTATTCAGAAATAATTTCACATAGCTATCCATGGAATATAGATCTAAGCCCCAAGGCAGCAATCAAAGTGCAAAGCAATGTTGAACAGGATAATGTCTACCCATGATTAGTTCAGAATATAAGTCCCAGAATTTTAGCTGGTGAAATTTATTCAGATCACATCTCTTCAATTTTAAATGAATCTGAATCTGGCTGCTATTTTGAAACCTAGAGTCAAGTGCAGGTACAGCCTTTATAGGTAGTCCTCACTTAACAACTGTTCATTTAACGATGGTTCAAAGTTATGATGGCCTCGGACACATACCATCCATAGGGGTGAGAGGGGATTCTTTTGGTATATAACTAATATCACATCTCTTCATATTTCCATTTAATAATTTTCCCCTTGTGTTACATTAAAAATTATAACTAGGTAATACTTTTTAAAGATCTTTGGGAACCACGCTCCAAACTTCTTGGAGACTGAAGTGCTTTATGACCTGTACTTGCACTTACAACCATCACAAACTGTCGTACCACCCCCCAGGGTCATGTGATTGCAATTTGCAACCTTTATGATGGTCGTTAAGCAAATCACATGGTCATTAAGCAAATTCTGGCAAAAAAGTCTGTCGGGGAAGCTGGATTCACTTAACGACCATGTGATTCACTTAACTGTGTGATTTGTTTAACAACCATGGTGATTTACTTAATGACTCTCGTAAAAATGGTTGCAAAATCAGGTCTGGTCACATGGTGGCTTGCTTAACAATCACCCCCATTTAATGACCAATTTTCCTGTCCCTATTATGGTTGTTAAGTGAGATTACCTGTAAATGGATTGAAATCCAATTGCCACAAAGAGTGCCTAATTCCATGTGAACTTGGCTGAACATGACTCAACCAATTAGAAGAAAAGCTGGTATCAAACAGGGGAAGGGGCCATCTTAACTGTGGCCTCATATTTTATATGTGTCTATACCTAACAAGTGTCAACATTATCAAAGATCAACATCAAAAACATCAAAAATCCATTCCACAATATAGATTAGAAACACCTTTTTAACATTTTTATAAGAAAGCAAGGACATTTGGCTAATACAGATGAGCTTTTATGGAGGACAGCAGCCTTTACTAGCTAGGAACATGACATACCACTGGCTTCATCTCAAAGTAATGTGCAGTGTATCAATAAACAATCTATTTATTTTGGGTCTTGAATCTGTCACATATTGCTTACTCTTTTATTACTGATTTGATTGAACTTGGTTATATGCAGTACTATAGTTGTTTTTTAACTGATACAGATAAAAGCCTAAATCAAATCAGCACACAACTCAGGACAAGACTGGTACGCTTATAGCTAAAATGATTTCGTGATTAGGCTACAATCCTGTGTTCTTGGAACAACATCTCACTGGGCTTAAAATTAGTTGGAGGGCAATAGCCAACATGCATTTCCCCATCTGCCTTAGCCAGCAGGCTTTTTAGAAAAACATAATATTGGGAAATCTGAGAGATGAGACGTGGTTAGCTAGGGGCTATGGATTGACTGATCCTGTGTCATTCCTTCAAACTAGCAAATACTTCAGAAGCATGGAAAGTAGTTAAATAAATTCCCTTTTAGTGTTTGGAAAACAGCATGGCCAAAAAAGGGAATAATGAACCCTATACCACTGCTAAGATTAGGAAACGATATGTAAGTCCTATTCCTCACTTAGTAAAACATCAGCCTTTAAAGTTCAATATTATTGGCCTTGTTCATACATTCAGACACATATAGGTTGTGTTCCAACAACAAACAATCACAAGCCAGCCAATCACATTTTATCTTAGCTCTAGCATGCTGAGGGAAGCCAACCTATGTGATTATGGTTCAGTGTTGGGTGAACCCAGAGATACTGATTCAACAGCACCACTGAAAAATGTCTTTAAGAATCACAGAAATGCTGATTATTGCCTGAGCATAGAGAAATCTTCCACTATCTAACATCTTCCACTTGCTAATTCCTTAGAAGAAAGGCAAAGCCACTGTGAAGTTATGGGATTCCCAACCCAATCAATATGAACAGCACCAGTTTGGAGAAGGCTGATGGTTTCCCAGGCTTTCTAAAAAACCCCGGGTCATTGCCATTCGGAGGGGAGGATGGCTCCATGATGTTTAATTCTCCCTAACCTTCCAGCCTGTGCTGAAACGTGAACTGCGGCATGCTCCTTCCACCAAGCAGTGAATGCGGTTTACATTTCTGAAACTTCCCCATAGGTACCTTTCAGCTTAGCCATGAAATAAAAGGGATCGCGTTTCGCTCCTCCTCTTTCCAGAATTCCACGGAGTCCCAGCCCAGGGCGGTATGACCCAAAGTAAAATTCCACAAACGCAACGCGAATGGGAGAGAGAGGAAGAGAGATGGTGCTGACGGTTTGGTCTAAGGAATTCCGGTGCGTTTGGGAACCGCTCCAGCCCGGCCCGACCAACTCCTGCGCCGTGAGAAGGCGGCGACGGCTTGCGCCGCGGCTGAGAGACGAACAGAGCTCGGGGGGCGGGAACGGGAGGCGGCGCAGCTCCACCCCGCCTTGTTGCTGCCGGTGCGGCCGGGCGGTGCTCTCCCTCTTCGTCCGTCGCCTCACCATGGTTGCAGCGGCACAAAGCCCAGGCGAGCGCTGGAGGCCGTTCCCGCAGTGAGCCTGCTGGCCCGACGCCCGCTTCTTTCTACCCAGACGCAGCACATCCACCGAATTCCTGCCTGCTCGTCCTCGCAAGGCCCGAGACTGAAACCGAGCTCGACTAGGACGCGGCGGTCCTTCTCCCGCCCTGCCACTTAAGGGGATGCGGCGGCGGAGCGGGGAGGAGGGCGACATCGACAACAACACTGCCGGGCAGGCCGGCAGAGGCGGGGCCGGGGGTCGCCGCCGCCGCCGCCGCCAGAACCCGCGAGCCCTGTAGGCAAGGGGCCCCGACCGGAGGGCGGCGCTGCTGAGGCGGAGGGATCGGCCGCCGCCGCCGCGACCGAGAAGGACGAACAGTAGCAGCTGGAGCCCCCGGGGCCAGCTGGAGCCGCTTTTCACCTCAGCTGGCTTCCTCGCCACGTTCAGTGAGGTTGAGAAGCAGTCGCTCGCCCGGGTGCAGGCGCCGTCTCGCTTCCTGGGCAGGAAAAGGCGCTTGAACGTGGAAGAAGGGCGACGGGAACGGGCCAGGACGCGGCGCCCGGCCTGAAGTACGAAAAGAAAAAGGGGGAGCGATATGGCGTCCTACGTGGATAATAACTTCCGCCAGGCGGTCATGAAGAACCCAGTCGACAGGAGCCCCCAGGTATTTCTGAGCAGTACTTCCGTAAAAACATCTTTCCTCTCTGCTTCTGAGTGCCCCCTCTTTTCTCCCTTGATGTCCTTACCCTCGACAGTCGCGCTTGTGTGTAACGTGTCCCCGTTTGAAGGAGACCCCTATCGCCCTCAGATGAATTCTTTTCTCTCCAAGTTGGCCTGTTCGTTCAGCTTCCTTTCCTCAGTCTGCATCCCAGACGTTTCTTAAATCCGATGACTCCCCAAAAGCTCTAATCTTTGTTCTTGTGATCGTGGTGGGGGGCATCCCCTCAACATCTTTGGGAAAACTTTACGTCCAATTTTGTTTTGGGTGGTTGTGAGATTGAGTGGGCCAGGTAAGTATAAATGGTGAGCAGGTTTGTTGTTTTCTCTAAGTTTATTTGTAATTGAATTCTGAATTTCTTTTAAAAAGTGTACATAGCATTCACAGACCATAGCAGCTTAGATGTTTTAAATCCTTCTATCTGCACATGGCTATATCAGTGAATATATTTTCAGGTATCTTTAATCCCTTTCCTACCCACAGAAAGAAAAGCTCATTCATTCACAATCAACACCAGGCTTCCCTTCCCCCATTTCCATTAACAGTGCAGCTCTTAGATGGTTGTATTAAGGCGAATGCTTAATTTAGCCATTTGCCCTTCCGTATTGCCAAAATTAATTTGAAAGTTGTTGCAAGAAGCAGGCAATTTCCCCAACACTTTTGGTAGGCAAGTTGGGGATTGCAGAATAGTTTATTTACTTCCATCCTAGTTTACTAGACTTCTATTGTGTCTGCTTCTGGAGATCTATGTAATTTTTTTTCCTCCAGTAGGCAAGCAAAAATATTGAGTTTTTCTTTTTAGATTTATTCATTCATTTGTTGTGGTAAGTATTTAGATCCTTAGAAACCAAGTCATCAGATTGCCAAGAGGTATTGATGCAATAATCAATATTAACCTTTGCGAGTATTTTGTTCACTGCACTTCGTTGTGAGTGATCTTTTCTTGAAATAGAACAATTAGGTTTTTAAAAAGATACATAGTGGATATATTTGTTTTATTGCTTACTGCAGTTTAAGACTCTTCATAGCAGGCAGTTAATTGTTAATTCTCTTTTTGCTTTTCATTGTTTTTTGGGGGGGTAATTCAAGAAAGTAAATTGCTCAGAAATGGAACAAAATGCATAAACAATGGGATAAGTATTATTTTTTAAACACCTGTGCAGTTCATTTCTGGCCTGCTTCTGTGGAATGTTAAGAGTTGGCCCACTATCATTGTTGGATTACTAGCTCTTGGTTAACAGTATCCATAGTGGAAGATGCTCAGGATAACTCTTCTAACAGTGTGTAAAGCTGAGCAGATTATTCCTGATTTGGAATAATGGCTGAAAGGTTATTATTGCAGTTTTTTTTTAATGCATAAGCTGTTTACCAGTCCTTCTATCAAGCTATGGTTCAGTAGCTTATCTTTATGATATTACTTTGTTGAAATCAGTGCCATCTATCTACTTCTAAAGTGTTTGCATTTTTGAATATCTTGATTTTAACAAAAGCATTGCTTAATTGCTATAGCAGCCAATAATTTTGAAGCTTTTTAATAGTGTTATCATCTGCCAAAATCTTAATTAATGTGAAACTTTGATATTGATAAGTTATTTAGATTATCTTTGTTTTTTTTAAAGGTTTTTCTTTTGCCCTGGTAAAGTAATGGCAGACAGAGGTATTGGATTTTTAATAATTTTTCCTGAATATTTTTATTATTTATTCTTCATATACTAGATTAATCAGATGGTTCACCTGAAACATAAGCCATTAATTGGGTTCACACAACAACCTTACTCCCTCCCTATCTTGCTTTAGTAGTGTGGCACTCTTGCTTGAGTCTCTTACTCGCAATTATATTGACTTCATTACTTAGAGAATAAGGGATACTTTCAAGCAGTAAGCTAGGAAAACTGGATTTTAGTGAAGAATCCCTGATAGGAAAGTGTGCTATCAGGTGTTTAATAGCAAGAATATTGTCTAGGTGTGATAATGTTGTTGAGTAGCTTAGTCCATCAGACTTTACTGTTACAGGCAAAATGTGATTTGTGCCAAATAATAGTGAAATGCTAAGTTTACTGTTTTGGTGGTTTTTTAAAATAGGTGACACAGTTAAAAAATAAACTCATTCAGTACTGAGGGTCAACCTAAAACAGTGCAGAAAGCTAAACCCAGAATACTGAGACTGTATTACTGCTGCAATCTTAAAAATATCTACAAACTAAAAACTTGTAGCATATTTTAAAAGAAACTTTTTGCTCATGAGCTCACAGCTGGTCCCAAATGTCAGTAAAATATATCCAGACAGAAGGAAATGCAGTGATTACTGTACTGGCAGTATTTAAGCTAACAAATGGGCCTTTTATTTTATTTTTGACAATTCACTAAGCAGGGAAATATTGCTGAAGCTACAGCTTTTAGTAATTTAATTTTCAGTTTTTATTCAATATTGTATTTTTGCTTCCATGGGTTATAGACTTAACCATGTTTCTTTTCAGATTCTGTTTAAGAATATTTATTACCTCTTTTAGGCAACCAGTCTAGTTTTGGGGTTAGTTACAGCTTTTAGTTGAACAGAACTGTTAAATTTATATCCCACCTTTCATTGAGACGGTAAGGGTGATGTATATAACACTCCCCTCTCATTATTCCTCCAAACAACAACCCTGTGAAGAAGGTGGCGGTGTAAGAGAGTGACAAGCCCAGAATCATTGAGGGAGCTTCCATGGCTGACAGTGGAGTTGAACCAGAATCTTGCCAATACCAATACAGGGCAATACTGGTTCTCTCTTTATATCCCCATACTCTCCCTCTTTATGTCAGCTTTATAATTTTGCTTAAAAGGCTACATAGTTATTTCAATCATTGTGACTGAACATAACTATTGAAATAATGTCATTTTTAAAAGAAGAAATAACATTTGTTAGAGACTGATTGTGAAGTTAAGTATTTACTTAAACACCAGATAGTAGAAGAGTTTTTAGGAGTCTTCTGAAAGTGAGAATCTCTGTGAGAAGAGTACAGGTAGTTTTCGCTTAACGACACTAATTGGGAGTGGAAACTCCATCATTAAGTGACACGGTCATAAGTCAAAAAACCACATGACTGCACTGTTTTGCAACAGCAGTTCTGGTAGCCCCTGTGACAGTCATTGAGTGAGGATGGTGTGGGTCGTTAAGCAAGGACCTCTTGTGACTGCAACTTGTAACTTCCTGCTGGTTTCCTCATTGACTTTGCTTGTTGGAAGCCAGCAGGGAAGGTTGCAAATTGTGATCACATGACCATGGGACGCTGCACCAGCCATATGAGGACCAGTTATAACTACCACTTATTCAGAGCTATTGTAAGTTCGAAAGATCAGTG